>NC_056746.1:995232277-995279777 GCF_019279795.1 Protopterus annectens | reverse complement strand
AGATGAATAATTTGGCTTAAACAAAATTCAGATACCACTTTAGGCATAAAAGAAGAATTAGTTCATAAAGAAAGTCTGCCTCTGTGGAAAATGAAATAGGATTAATTCACCATAAGAGCTTGCAACTCAGATACCCTTCTTGAAGAGGTCAGACCAATTATTAAAATGGCTTTCCATATTAAGGACCCCAAATCATCCAGATGAGCTGGTTCAAATGGAGCAAGTGTTAGCCTCTCTAATGCAAAATTAAGATCCCAAGGTGGCACCACCAGTTTTCTTGAAGGTCTCTTATTGCACAACTCCTTTCAAAAACATTTTGAGATGGGAATGCCTTGAAAGAGGAGGATCCATGGGCAGACCTGCTGAAATGGCTGATAAATGAACCTTGATGGAGGAGTAAGAAATGCTAAAGTATAGTAGCGCACACAAACACTGTAAAACCAGAGATATGCTAGCCCTGAGTGGGTGCTGGTTATGTTATTGGCATGAACTAGAAAAACTTTTCCATTCCCTAATATATGATTTTCTAGTATCAGGCCCTCTTGCCTCCACTAGAACCTGCTGCACATCCTCAGCAAACAGGTGCCTAAAGGGAATTAAGATCCAATAATCCAGTCAGTTGAAATTGATTGGGGTCATTTTGTATCCAACAACCCTGATCTTGTGTGAGTATATCCATTTTTTGAGGAACCTTGTGGTAATTGCCTCTGGCTATTTCCAAAAGAAGGCAGAGCCACTGCTGCCTGGGTCAGAATGGAATCACCACAATGATGATAGGGAATTCCTTCTGAATCTTCAGAAGTAACCTGGATATTAGTGGAAAGTATGCAGGAACATTCCTGTCCAAGGAAAATAAAAAGCACTTGTTTTCCATGCCTTCTTGCATGGACTATGGATTAGAGTTTTGCCAGCTGATTGTTCAAAGAGGAGGCAGAGAGGTCTACTTGAAGAACTCCCCACAAGTGGATCAAATCTTGGAAGACCCCCTGATCAGGTTTCCATTCGGTCTATCTTTCTCCTGCTCAATTTGTCTGCCACACAGTTTTGCTCTGACAGCGTGTAGGATGCCTGTAGAGTAAGACTGTGCTGTGAAGTTTTATCACAAGCTAAAATGACTAGTCTGCAATGGGGTAAGACCTTGTTTCCCTTGCTCGTTGATGTACCACATGACTGTGGTATTTCCTCCTTAGCATGTTCTGCATCAAAAAATGCCTTTGACTCTCCAGGAAAAAATATTCTGAAGATAGCTGCATACAGCAGCTTGAATCTCACACCTGCTTCTTGACATTCCCTGATTGATGGAAAAACTGCCTGGTGTACAGTGAGTAATCATTTTCCACAAACACTGTATCATTTCCAACTTTTAGTGCTTTGTCCTTCTGCCACAGTTTTGTCAAAATCAACTTTTTCTGCTCATAGGGTTGCATCTTTACTATTAGGTGTCTTAGCTGCTTACTCACTGCCAGGTTTGGAGCATACACACAATTTGCATTTTCAATTAACAACTCCCACTCTGGAAAACTAGTCCAGTTGGTTATTGTGCTTTCATAAAATGAACAGTCTATTCCTTCTAGTTTCTCTGATAGAGCAGAAAGTGTCATTTCCCTATGCCCCTGTCCTCTAATTCTACCATTGTTTTAGAAACATCTCTTCTTCAGCAGTCTCATATTGTTCAAGTCTTTTCTACATTTTGACCTCTGATTTTTGCAGTTTTATCAGCTCATCTGATTGTCTGTTTAAAGCTTCTACCATTTTTTCTAGCCTTTTGTTATGTATTTGAGTTGTTATACTCCTTTGGTGTTTCATTTATTTTAATCAGCTCTGAGTATATTTGACTTTTTTTCCTCTAGATTACTGGAAGCCATGTATTGCACCAAAGGTGGAGCCTGGACCACTTTTTGCTGAACAGCTGCAGGATTCTTCCCATCCAGTGTGCTTCCTCCTCATCTTTTGTGGTTGATTTTCTTTCAGGTTCTCTAAATGTCTTCTTTAATGGCATCCAGGCAGTGCACTTACTAGCCAGTACCTGACATTTACCCAAAATGATAAAATCACTGGCTCTTGTTTTCTGAGTTTCTGTTTTCACACTGGGAGAGCTGAAATTAAGTTGTTACTCAGTATGCAGAAATCCTTGGAAGTTCCACATGACTGTGGTATTGTTTGTAACAACTCAAAGAGGTCCAAGGGACAAAAGAATATTCGGCAAGTTCATCAGAGCAAGTATCTCTTTGATATTTATGCTCTAGTGTCTCTCTTTGGCCTCCTAAATACCTTGCACTACCGCCTGAAACTGCTCCCCAAGCAAGTCTGAGGCATCTGTGATAACTGACTGTTTGGGGGCAAGGTGTGAAGGGAAGACCTGGATTTAGGGATATTTGTTGTTTCCACTCACTGTTGAACTCCATGAGTGACTGAGATTTGAAAAGATAATGCATGTTGGTGCTGGGACCAAAGGGATTTCAGATACTGTTGTATTTTTCTTATGTGGACTCTTGCCATAGGTAGCATGAGAATCATAGATGCCATGAGACCCAAAATCCTGAGGAATTCCCTTCAAAGTGACCAAAGACAGAGTGGAAAACCCTAGAAATAGATATCAACATACACCTATTATTCTCATGTGGAAGAAAAGACCCTTGAACTGAAGTGACTAGCAGACATCCTAGGAACACAATCTTGTGTGATGGAGTCAAAAAGATTTTTGTTCTCTTGGAATTCCAGCTTGTCTAAGAGATCTCTAACCCCAGTGAGAGA
Organism: Protopterus annectens; assembly: GCF_019279795.1. Classification (NCBI taxonomy): domain Eukaryota; kingdom Metazoa; phylum Chordata; order Ceratodontiformes; family Protopteridae; genus Protopterus; species Protopterus annectens. Next base: position 995,277,023 of record NC_056746.1, on the reverse strand, counting down.
TTCCTAACACTTTCAGAAAGACTCTGTAAAGTTAAGCAAGTCATCTAACTATGGAAAAATGTGGATACCCTATAGCCTGCAGTGAGTTATAATTGGAGCTAGACACTTCATGAATGCACTTGGAGCAGTGGATAGTTCAATAGGTAAGACAAAGAAAGTACAGTTGTATAAAATCTTACCATAACAGTAGATGCCCCTCTCTTCACTGCTTAAGTATTTCCTTAAAGACGGGATATCCTGCTCCAGGCAGCCCATCACTCGGCCAGTATGGATAAGCTTGAAGAAGATCTTGTTTGTGCCATACGCCACATTTATGCTCCTCGTACAGAACATAGGTATATAAGGGATGTACAGATGCAACCACCCAGAATTGAATTCCCCCAGAAGAGAACAATTGTCATAGGACAAAGGAGTCCTTGCACATCCAGAAGGAAAAAACTTAATGACCAATATCTGTGGAATCCCTCTAGAACCCTCCGAGGTAATCAACCGCAGTTTATTTATTTTATTTTATTTTACATTTGTTGACTGGGCTAGTCCAACTGGATACATGTCCATTTTCAGTAGAGGCCCAGGGAGAAAAGCTCCAAAACACATACAAAATACAATATAGAAAGTAGCAGTCCAAGCTTAAATAAAACAGCTATTATTAAATAAAAAATTGTTAATAAAAAATACAAAATACAATACCAATAATGAGCATAACACAAACAGTAAACAGTAAAAGGTACTGTACAAGAGATGATAATATATACATATATACATAAATTTGATAACCTGAAGAAGCATACTGGATTGTATGCGAAAGCGCTTGTTACCTGTGATAAAAATAAAGATTTTTTATATTTTCTATTGCATCGTGGTGATCTTCGTTTTAGTGTTTCCTGGAAATTTGATTTGCAGTAACATGGTCTATTGATTCTTTAAGGATAAGTCTATAAAGATGTAGAGTTCCTTCTCTATGTCCCAAGCAGGTGCCTGCAAAACCTCAGAGGACATGCAAAAACACGGATCCATGCTGGCCTCTGTCAGAGTTGCAGTAGAGGAATCTGATGTAAACACCAAATGACCTACAGAGCTATTACCTACTTCTAGCGGGATATCTAGTGGAGGCTGGACAGCTAAAGAATCCAGCCTAGACTTTTTGGCCTTCTTCTTACCAAGCAGGAGTATCTTGGGATTAAAGGATTCTACTAATCTAATTGTCTAAGCTGATGGTTTTCAAGATAAATGGCCAGGATAGACAAATGGCTTCTGAGTGTCTTAGGTACAAATGCCTTACAGATACTACAAGAGATATGGTCGTGGGATGCACCCAAACAAAAAAATACACTGTTCTTGATGATCTTTATGGAGAACCTGCCTCTCACACTGACAATTTTTAAAAAGAAAAATGAAAAATAACCCCAATGGGGCACTTATCTGGTGTTGCTAAAATTCAGAACATCAGCAAAATGTTCAAACCAACTGGCAACAATGGCATTTGAACTGGCAGTAAAAGCAGTTCTGGGTAGTTGTGTCTGTACATCCCTTTGATGCCCTATATTCTGTACGAGGAGCATAAATGTGACATATGGCACAAAGAAGATATTTTTCAAGCTTATCCATACTGGAGAGTGACAGGCTACCTGGGCCAGGACATCCCTTCTTTAAGGAATACTGCAACAGTGAGATAGAAGGACATCTGATAATGTGATCCAAACACACAAAATTCTAAGAAACAACTAACGTCTGAATGAATAGGGATGCGATCATAAGCATCTTTTAAATCTACTATAACCAAGAAACTTAAATTAGGAAGAAAGGTTCACAAGTGGTTAAGTGACAACATTTTGAACTTGGATACCATCACTATTTGGTTTTGGAAAAAAAGATCCAGAACTGGTATCCAAGTTTGCTTTCTTTGGCACCAAAAATATTCTTGAATAAAAAGGTTTACCAACCTGAGAAGGGAGAACTGGCTCTATCACTACCTGTGACAACTTGTGTTGAGGGACAGGGGGAATAGAGGAGTCTGATCTGATGGATGAGGAATTATCCCCTAGAAAGAAGGAGTTCCCCCACTGTCATCTGTAAGTTTGACAGACATCTTCAGTACCCATTTGTTTGAAACTATCTGTTGCCAAAGAGAGAGGTGGAGATTCAGACTTTCAGGAAGAAAAACTGGACTGACAGGCTTGGGGGTACTAGGTCCACAAAGTAGTCATTCTGACTTGTTGAACTGTTCTAGGTTTTGGGGGTTCCTATATTCTTATTGTGCTGAGATTGTTTATTTTATTTCTTGCCAACATTTGATGCGGGGGTTAGCAAATCCCTTCGAAAATTTGGAAAAGGAGGACTAGAAATCGAGATTCCATGTATCAACTTACCTCTCTCATCACCCTTTTTGATAACCTCTGAAGCAGGGAACCAAAAACTAAATCTCTATCCAAGGAGAATTTAAAATCTCATGACTCACATTATTTGAGAGGTTCTGGGAATACAGCCATGCAAACCTCCTCAAAGTAGTATCAGTGGCCAAAGCCCTGAAGTAATTATCAACAGAGTCATACATACACTTAAAACACTGCGTTCTGACCTGTAAAAAAGAAGAAATTAAACCAATTAAAGCAGATTTTTACTCAGAAGAAGAAGAAACTGCAACCAAAACCTTCCTCATACTTTCACAATTAGTTAGAATAAACTTTAGCATATGAGCCTGACCTTTTAAAATTCTGAAAATCATAGTTGCAAAAGCATATACTTTTCCCCCATACTTATTTCCCCATCCCTATCAGAAGGTGTAAGACTGGAATTAACAAAATATTTAGCAGGAGTAGGCTTAACAAAAACTACTGCTGCTGGGTCAGGTTTGGGATGAGTGTATAAACAGATTAAAGAGGCTGACTATCAGGAAAATTGCAGGCAGTGACACACACACACACAGACACACATATACACACACACACACACACACACACACACACACACACACACACACACACACACACACACACACACTACAAAACTGACAGCACTGGAGGAATGTGTCTAGGTTCTGAAAAGTCTGCTTGTAATTGCTCAAAGTATTTTCTGAGAGACTGAGAAACCTCAGTGTTCTCCCACTGAAAACTCTGGAACATTCTGGAAATAGTTTCAGGGAAAGAGAAACCCCCACAGGGAGAATCAGATGCTGTGCTCTCATCTGATTTTCAGTCAGAAATCTGATCCATCAGTCTCTTCATCTTCCTCTCTAGATTCAAATTCTTGAATATGTTATGGAAAAGAGACATCCCTTTTTCTTTTACTAGAAATCACATTTATAAGAAGGGTCAATAGCCTGAAATGAACCAAGAGACAGATCTAGTAAACTACTGCTGTCTACATAAATTTGAGGGGTAGTACACACATGTTCAGTTTTCTGTTTCTTTTTTACAGGAAATACAACAGCAGCTTCCCCAGGAATGGGCACAACATTCTGACTAAACAGGGAATTCTTCCCTGTTCTCTCTCCCAGGATCAACAAGAGTGGCTCTCCCTTACTTACTGAGGGGACCCCCACAGCTGCAAAGAAACTGGCTAACCTCTGCTCCATAGTACCTGTAGGTGCTACGTTAGAGGAATCTGGGGTAAGAAATGAGTGGTCTGAGGAACCAGCTTTGGCCACAGCAGAGATACCCACATGTGGCTGAAGCAAATCGCAAGCCTGCTGTGGTGGCAAAGGCTGTTTGCTTAACCTTTTTCTTTTAATGGCTGAAAAAAAGACCAACAGTGGGACTGAGAGTTTGCTCCATGGTCAAGTCGAAAACAGTATCTCTTTCGAGGCATACCTCACAGCTGTCTACATTTTTACAGAATGGCCAGATTTTTGCCTCATATTTTTGGTCTGTTCCTCATAAAATTTGTGGGTTTCTGACAAATCGTTGAGAAGTGACGTTAGTAAAAAGTGACATACATTTGAGTTTCAGAATTCATATCCTCCAGAAAATGCATACCAACACAAATCCTGTTATTCCAGCTACTTTTCTAAGTTTATAAGAGCAATATTTAAACATTTTCCCTATTTTTAGGCCTTTATTTCAGCCAGTACTTTAGGCTTTACCCAGATTTCTTGTGCTACGAGGTTGAGAGCTATGTTCCCAGGGAAAAATAAAAGTTATTTAGTCACCATAGCTATGCATCTGTTTTCATCTTTTCTCAACCGATGGCTCTCGGATCCGACCTTGGATCCAGTTTCAGCCATTTCATTAGACTTTGGGTCTGTAGTTCAAGCTCCTCCCCTTAGCCATAACCATCTCTTCTCCTGAATTAACTCAAATCAAGTTTGCCCTCAAGTCAGTGTACCAATTTCAGTTAAAAGGATAGCCAGACATCAGCATATTCTAAACAAAGTTGCATATCGGCCACAGCAGAAAGAAAAAGAAGAAGGAGGAGAAGACTGGAGCTCATGCATCAACGTTTACAGGAAATACCTTTCAGGACATACTCTCACATAAATGGAACTTATAAAATAGAAAGGGGGCTGGAGGACAGGAGGTGGAGGAAGGACAAAAACAGACAAAGCAGTTGCATGGTTATGGTGAGTAGATAATTTTTTTTCTAATGTTGCAGTTTTCATCCATTCCTCAAATGATGGGACAGAATTCCTAACTAGAGAAAACCCTGGGTGGTCCTCAAAGAAGGATATTTTGGAGTACGGTGGAGCCAAATGATGCCCTATTTCTAGACAAGATGTCCAATTTGTAATGGATTATAAAGATATTAGCACTGGACCATGTGGGAGCTGCACAAATGGCATCTACAGTATAGAAGCTCTGGACCAAAAGGTAGTTGATGTGGCCATAGAGCTGGCAGAATGAGCCTTAGACAGTTTACATAATATCAGTCCTTAATTCTTAAAGATAAAAGAAATGCAATCAGTGAGCCATCTAGCTAAGGTCACTTTAGATGTTCTTCGTGTTTCACTGTTGCAGTCATTATATTTGGGTAATCCTGCTGACAAGTTGCCCTCAGCCGGCCTGAATTCCAAAGTCTTGGGTCCTGCATCAGCTGCTGTCGCTCCTTCCCTGACGTCAGGTCATCTGGGGTATAAAAGAAGCAGCCAACGCCATTTTCTTCAGTCTTTCTTGCCGTGCGGTGCCCGAAGCAGAAGCAGTTCGCAAGTGCCAGTCGGCCGACTCCTGAGATTTTCGTGTTTGAGTTTCAGATCCGAAGTCTTTAATAAAGCTAAGTACGCCATTGGGGAAACTTTTTTCTTGCTCCAGACTGATGTCAGAAAAAGTTAATAATTGTATTTCTTGTGGAAAGCAAATACCTCATAAGGATTTTCATTCTTACTGTATTCCTTGCCTAGGCCCTGATCACAACGTTACTGGTTGTCGGTTTTGTGCTAGATTTAACCAATGCACTATTAAGCATCGGTATGATTTTGCTTTAAACTTTTTTGGACACCGGTTTAATTACCCTGAAATGTCATCAGATATCCATCTGACTAAACGAGTTTACAAAAAATGCAAAGAAAAGGATAGAGAAAAACAACCGAGGCCCAAATCTGGCGACGAAGCTTCTCCTAAGCCAGTCACCGGTTTGCCGGTTCTCAGTGAGGCACTTTCGCAGCCCCTGATGCCCGCTACTTTAGAGTCGCAGGCCGCTACCGACTCCCATGTGGAGTCAGCCATGCCACTGGATACTCAAAGTATTGGAGCCTCAAATGCTAATCCCTCAGATGGGTCCGGAGCCGCTGAGCAGGTACAGGCTTCTGAGGGTGTATTCAGACCTAAACATCTTTACATTAAAAAGACTTCAGCTTCAAAGGCAAAGACTAAAGCACCTTCTAAAGCAAGAAAACAAACTCAAGAGCCACGTGGACAGGCCTGTATGCCCAAAAAACAGATGCTCAAAATGGCCGAAGACTTGATTACCTTGATCAGGGGTTCCCATCCCCCTCCTGATAAGAGGCCTAGGCAAGACACTGACTATGAATCTTCAGATCAGGTTTTTATTTCTTCTGATTCCTCTTCTGATCAGGAATATTCTCTTCCCCCCATGAGGATTCTGATGCTGAAGAATCTATACCTTCAGCATCTCCTCCTGAGGACTATTCCTTTGGGGAAACCTTGCATACTATGAGGGAGCATTTCCACTGGGAGAGCCAAGATTTTTCAGAATCTAAAAAGAGGCTCAGGGATTTTTTTTTACTACCTCAGCACAGGCCTCTAGCCATTCCACCTGTGTTAGACATTGTAGATGATGTGTTTTCGGAGTCTAGTCTGACCCCTGACTCCTTACCCCTAGCTCCTGTTAAGCCTGACAGATATTACAGGGTTCCTGACTCACACAAATTTCATTTTAAAAACCCTGCTGCTGACCCAGAAACAATTTCACAGGGTCCAAAGGGAGTTAAGGCTTCCACTGCAAAAAACCCGACACCCTCTGACAGAGATTCAAGGGCACTGGATAGATGGGGAAAAAAGGTTTACACATCTGCAACTTTGGCTATAAGGGCCTTAAACTGTCAATTGCATATGCCTAAGTATCAACAACATGTCATGGGATTGCTTAAACAGAAAATGTTGTTAAATTCTGAATGTGCAGATAACAAGGAAATGCAGGATTTATTGTATGCAGCAGAACAAGTTGGAAAACATACTTTGCAATGTGGTTTTGATTCTTTGGAGGCCTCCTGCAGGGCCGTAGTTACAGGTTCTGTAATTAGGAGGCATGCTTGGTTAAAGGAACAAAATCTGCCAGATCATGTTAAAGTTAAATTACTAGATGCACCTTTACAGCATGATACTTTGTTTGGTGTTAAGGCAGAAGAGGTGTTAAAGAAAATAGAGGACAAAGCTAAATCTATGCAAACCGTCAAAGATTTTTTACAAGTACTGCCACCTAGGTTTAGCAGACACTGGCCTACAAAAAATTGGTAATTTCCTGTGTCAGACAGACCTCAAAAGGGCAGACCCAGATGCCCTAGGGGCAGATCCCAGGCGCAAGGTTCTTATAGGCCCAAGCAATGGGGTGCTTCTACCTCCAAAGCTGGAGAAGATAGATCACAAACATACAGAAAACAGTCCCAATGACTTCCCCCTGCCTGCACCAGGCACTTATCTTCTGGCAGCACCCTTAGGGGGGAAATTTGCACTTTTTGCTCAAAATTGGCACATCATAACCCAGGACAAGTGGGTTCTAAACATAGTGTCACAAGGCTACAAGTTCCATTTCCATACTCTGCCAAAGGCAAACGGCTGGCCAGATCTGCCAAAAAATCAGTGGGCAGAGGCACAAAAACAAGTCTCATCCCTCATGGACATGGGGACCATTCAACAAGTACCAGAGCAAGAGCAGGGACAAGGATTTTACTCAAGACTGTTCTTGGTACCCAGAAAGGACAAAGCCTGGAGGCCGATACTGGACCTATCTATTCTGAACACTTTCCTGGATATTCCAAAATTCAAAATGTTGACTTTGCAGCAGCTTCTGCCCATGCTGGGCAAGAATGCTTGGCTTGCGACCTTAGACCTAAAAGAGGCATACCTGCATGTTCCAATCAGGCAATCATGCAGAAGATACCTAAGATTCAGGGCTGGTTCAATGCATTACCAATTCTCTGCACTGCCCTTTGGCTTATCTACTGTGCCCAGGGTCTTTACAAAGTGCCTGGCACCAGTAATTGCATTCTGCAGACAAAGAGGAATACAAATATATCCTTACTTGGACGACTGTCTCATTCAAGCAGAGAACAAGGACATTCTTCTTCAACATCTGGCATTTGTGAAAAGACTTCTAACATGTCTAGGGTACACAGTCAACAAAAAGAAATCAAAACTAGTACCCTCACAAGAGATAATATTCCTGGGTGCAAGCTTGAATACAACTGCCCAGATGGCTTATCTCACGCCAGACAAACAAAGGTAACTGACTACCTATTTCAAAATCTTGCAGGCTTTGGGCTTAATGGCATCCTGCATCCTACTAATTCCATGTGCAAGACTGCATATGAGGAAACCTTAATGGTACCTAAAAAATGTTTGGACTCAACATTGCCACAGCCTGGAAACAGTCATTGCTCTCATTCCCTGCCTGCAACGGAAGTTTCGATGGTGGGCGAAGGCTTGTCACCAGAACAAGGGACAGTCATTCACATTACCTCCAGCCAGGCAGACACTAACAACGGATGCATCCGACTATGCCTGGGGAGCCCACATGGCAGGAAGATGCATTCAGGGCACATGGTCCTCAAACCAAATGCATCTACATATCAATCAAAAAGAGATGTTAGCTGTTCAAAATGTCCTGACAGCCTTCAAGGACCTACTTCATCCGGGACAACTACTGATAAAGACAGACAACACCACGGTCGTGTGGTATATAAACAAGCAGGGGGCACACATTCTTACCCCCTTTGCAGACTAGCCATGACCTTGTGGGACACAGCTTTGACTTACCAAGTACATCTGCAGGCACAATTCCTGCCAGGAAAGGAAAATACTCTGGCAGACGAACTAAGCAGAAACCTCATGGATCCCCACGAGTGGAAGCTGGATCCACAAGTCTTCAGCATGATAACAAGGAAATGGGGATGCCCGGACATAGATCTATTTGCCTCCCCTCTCAATTACCAACTAAAAAGATTCTGCACAAGGACTTATCGCAGGCAAGCATGGAAAGTGGACACCCTATCTTTCAGCTGGAAAAACCTATCAGTATATGCCTTTCCTCCACTGCCTCTCCTCCCCAAGGTGCTCCTAAAGGTCAGACAGGAGAACCCAAAGATGATACTGATTGCTCCAGACTGGCCACACCAGTACTGGTATCCAATACTAAGGAGCTTATCTCTATACCCAGCTTGGACCCTACCTCAAATACCTCAACTACTGTCCCAGCAAAACAATCAGATCATGCACTACCAACTCAGGACATTAAACTTGGCAGCATGGCGGATAATGTAGTCATACAAAAAACACTTCTTAGTAAAGCTGTGATGGATGTCATTCTGGAAGCCAGAAAGTCTAGTACTAGAAAGTCTTATGATGGAAAATGGAAGAGATTCTGTGCCTGGAACCAGGCACAAGGAACTGATACAGCGGTACCAAATATTCCTAAGATTTTGCAATACTTAACTGAGATGGTGGACAAAGGCCTATTTTTTTCATCAATTAAAATTCATGCCTCTGCCATTTTGGCTCATTACAATACAGAGCCACCACTTTTTTCTCATCCTTTATTAAGGCAGTACCTCAGAGGAGCCAAAAATTTAAGGCCCCCAAGGAAACTACCAATACCTGCATGGGACCTCAACTATATCTTGGAAAAACTCACCCTGCCTCCTTTTGAGCCAGCTGCTACTGCTGATATGAAGTTTTTATCTTGGAAAACAGCTCTGCTCTTAGCAATTACTGCTGCAAGACGAGTTTCAGAGCTACTGGCGCTCATGGCTGTGGAACCTTTCATCATTTTTTATTCAGACAGGGTCTCCCTGAGGACAAACCCAACATTTATGCTTAAAGTAGTGTCCAGTGTGGCTCTTAACCAAGCCATCCATCTGCCAACCTTTTACCCAAATCCACAGAACAAGGGGGAGAGAATTATGCATTCTTTGGATGTACAGAGACAGCTTAGATTCTACTTGGACAGAACCAAAGCTTTCAGGATGACAGAGCAATTACTAGTGGCATATACTGCAGGATCACAAGGAAAGCCTATCTCAAAGCAGACTATTTCTAAGTGGTTAGGCCACTGCATTCCTTTCTGCTACTTACACCATGGCAAGCCAGTGCCTAAGGGCATTAGGCCTCATTCCACCAGAGCTGCAGCCACCTCAGCAGCCTTTCTCAGGGGAGTACCAACCAGAGATATTTTAGAGGCGGCTACTTGGAGTTCAGTGTACACCTTTACAAAGCATTATCATCTGCCACTCTACTCTAAATCCAGGGCAGGCTTTGCCACTGCAGTTCTGCAGGGCCTCATAGCCGCTCCTACTGCTGTCTAGATCCAGCCTCCCAACCATAGCTTTGGGACTCTACCCAAATGTAATGACTGCAACAGTGAAACACAAAGAACATAGTACAGTTGTGTACACTTACCATAAATGTAGATGTTCGAGTGTATTCACTGTTGCAGTCCAGGTTACCCACCCTTCTTCCCCCTTTTTTCTTTTGGATCTTATCTTTCCTTCTCTGATTTATACTACCTATGTGGTGCATTTGCTTATAGATGAAGGTAAAAATTTATATTGTTGTATTTCTGAATATATATATAAAGTTTTGCTACCCTTTTTGGGGGCACCTGACATTTGGGGCAAGAAAAACTGAAGAAAATGGCGTTGGCTGCTTTTTTTATATCCCTGATGACCTGACATCATGGAAGGGGCAACAGCAACCGATGCAGGACCCAAGACTTTGGAATTCAGGCTGACTGAGGGCAACCTGCCAGCAGGATTACCCAAATGTAATGACTGCAACAGTGAATACACTCGAACATCTACATTTATGGTAAGTGTGCACAACTGTACTATACTGCTTTGCTCAATTTAGCTTTGGAAAAATAAACAAACAATTGGTCTGATTTTCTGAAATCTCTGGTTCTGTGAGTATAGAATCCTAAGTTGTCTATGAACATCCAACAGATGTAGCATGTGTTCTCTCATGTTGGAAAACTTAGAAAACAGACAAGAAGATTGATGGACTTGTTGATAGTTGACTCTAACACCACCTTGGGTAGAAAGCAAGGGTTAGTCCAAAGGAATATCATATCTTTATGAAAATCAGATATGGTGGCTGAGAAGAAAGCGCCTTCATGTTCTGATATTCATCTAGTCCGATGTAATGGGGACCAGAAAAGAGTTTTTCATGATAAGAACTGTAAGTCTACCTTGGCTGAAGTCTCAAAGTGAAGCTGTGTCAATGCTTGAAAAAGTAGTGTTAAATCCCACAAAGGAGTGGGGTCCTTAATCGGAGGTCAAAGTAAAAAGGCACCATTAAGAAAGGCCTTACATAATCTCATAAATGCCAAAGAAGAATGTTTTTTGCCTAAGTGAAAATTAGAAATGGCAGCAAGTTGGACCTTAATTGTCAAGTAACTAGCTCCATTATTGAAAACTGAAGTGAGAAAGTCAAGAACAATTGGGATAGGTACTGAAAAAGAGTTTAATTGTCTCTGGAGTGCCCATATAGAAAACCATTTCCATTTGCTCTTATGAATCCGTCTGGTAGAAACTTTCTGGGATGATATAGGGATGCGATACATTGGGGAAGAAAGCCATCAGTGGAAGTGGAGAAACTATGCTGTCAATCTGAGGGCTTGAATATTCAGATGAGGTATCTCGAATATGGGTGAGAAGGATCCAGCACCTAGGACGGGTGAACCAGGTGAAGCCACAGGAAGAGGAACCACATTAGTCAAGGTCAGAATGGGGAAATGAGGATTACCTTGCTTTTCCACTGAAATGCTTTCTGTAGAAACTTGGAAATCAGAAGAGTAGGTGGAAAGGCATAGAGGAGACCAGGGGAGGGGGTGCAATCGTGAATCAGAGAGTCTCAGTGTCTCTTCCGCTGGAGGGATCAGGGCAAAGTAACTGCTATACTTGGAATTGAGTGGAGGAGCAAAGAGGTCACAGGATGGTTAGCTCCACTGGTGAAATATCGCTTCTGCAACCAATTGATTAAGGGACCACTCATGAGGAAGTAAAGTGGACCTACTCAATTTATCTGCTAACACATTGGACTTTCCTGGAATATGTCTTGCTAATAGAAAGTGGCAAGAAGCGATCACCCATTGTCACACTCTCATTACCTCTTGATGTAGGGGTAGGACGTGATCCCCCCCCCCATGCTTTTTTGATGTACCAGACCACTGACATGTTTTCTGTCTGAATAGAGAGAGAATATCTTGAAATGCCTGCAACTCCAATAGGACTGCTCTACTTTCTAGGATATTGATGTTCTAACTGAGACCACATACCTTGGACTGCCTTTCCCAAGTAATGCCCCCTATCCTAGTTGGGAAGCATCAATTGTCACTGTGGACTTGGATATAGGAAGAATAGAAGGGCAGCCCAGAGTTACTTCTTCCATGTTAATCCGCCATGCTATATGCTGTTTGCAAATATTTATAATTTGAATAGGTGCAGTCAGAGGATGACGCCCTATTGACCATTGTACTGCAAGGGTTATTTTTAAAAGTCACAGTTAAAAGCACTTTAATACACTTTGCCTGCCACAAAAAGTAAAATGAACACAATTTCTCTGGAGAAAAAAAGAAGTTATGTCTTACCATAACGTTCCATCTGAGCTGTTGATCTTCTTCCAATCATCATGGGTTTGGTTCCAAGCCCTCGGAACCGAGTCGGCCTAATACCAAGCTCGATTGCACCACAAACTCACAAACTAAGCTGCTACCCACAATGTTCTTCTCCCAGTTACCTCACATCAAGTTTGTATGCAACATATAGAAGAAACAGAAAGACAGAGGCCATCTCTGAGAAGAAACCCTGAAACACCACAAGGACCCAGAAGATCCGTCAGGACCCTTTGGTGGGGGATGGTGGGAGGATGTGATGACTGGAAGAAGATCAACAACTCAGATGGAACATTATGGTAAGACATAACTTCTTTATCTGAAGTTGTTAATCTTCTTCCTATTCATCACTGATGGGATAGAATCCCAAGCTACTTGGAGAACCTGGGTGGTCCTTATGGAAGAACATTCCTGAGAACCATTGAGCCGAAGGCCACTCTTCCCTTGGAGACCAGATCCAATTTGTAATGCTTGATGAAGGTATGGGGTTTAGCCCAAATGGCTGCTGCACAGATGTCATCTGTGGAAGCCCTGGAGTGGAAAGCAACAGAAGCTGCAATAGCCCTAGTTGAGTGAGCTTTGATTTGAGCAGGCTTGGATTAATTTGTAAGAAAATATGAGAAGGTAATGCAATCTCTGAGCCATTTTGACAAAGTAACTTTAGATACAGTGCACCCCATTCTAGGACCAGAAAATGAAATGAAAAATTGGTCTGACTTGCGAAAGGACTTAGTTCTGTCCAGGTAGAAACGTAGTTGTCTATGGTCCAATGAATGCAGGCAGTATTCTCCCTTATTTGAATAATTTGGAAAAAATACAGGGAGCTCAATGGATTGATTAATAGAGAAACCACCTTCGGGAGAAAAGATGGTTTAGTACAAAGTGATACTCTGTCCTTATGGAAGATCAGGTATGGGCTCTTGATGCATAAGGCTTGTAACTCTGAAATCCATCAGGCTGAAATGATCACTACCAAAAACAAAGATTTCCATGGCAGTAATTTTAGATCACATGTCGCAGCTGGCTCAAAGGGGGTAGAGGGAGCAACTGGAGAACCCGGGAGAGATTCCATGCCTTCACAGGCTGCCTGATAGGAGATCTGCTATGGAAAATTCCCTGGAGAAAGGTCTTACAAAGTCGGGTGGAAATAAGAGGGATGCCATCTGAGCCATTATGGAAACTGGAAATAGCTGCTAAATGAACTCAAATAGTGGAAGCTGATGACCCATTGTCAAACAACTCAGGAAGATAGTGAAGAATAGCAGCAGTAGGGGTTGAAAAGGGATTTAGCATCCGATTATGTGACCAGATAGCGAATCTTTTCCATTTGTCTCTGTAAAGTTTTCTGGTGGTTGGTTTATGGGAGGCCAGAATAATATCTCAGACAGATGAGGAGAGGGTTACTTGCCTGGCAATTAGCGGAAGTGGAGAAGCCAAGCTGTCAGATTGAGAGTGGATAGATTTGGGGGAGTCAGCCCTTGTGGGTGAGATTTTAGGTCCTGACGAGTGTCCAGGATCCAAGGAGGTTGTAACAGGTGAGGTCAGAGGAAGGGAAACCATACTTGACAAGGCCAGAAAGGGGCAATGAGGATAACTTTGCATCTCAACTGAATATATTTCCTTATAAATAGAGGTATCAGAGGCATCAGAGGATAAGCATAGAGGAGACCCGCAGGCCAATCGTGAGTCAAAGCGTCTTTCGGTGACTCCCCATCTGGGGGAAAGAGGGCAAAGTAGCTGCTGCATTTTTTGTTTAAGGGGGAAGTGAAAAGATCGCAGCAAGGCTGGCCCCAATGGCTAAAGATTTCTGCCATTATGCTCGGGTTGAGAGACCACTCGTGTGGATGGAGAATGCATCTGCTCAGTCTGTCCACAATCACATTGAAGCTCCCCAGGATATGCGTTGCGATTAGAAAGCAGTTGGAAGCTATCACTCAATGCCAAATTCTCATGGCCTCGTGGCATAGGGGGTAGGATTTGGTCCCTCCCTGTTTGTTTATGTACCAGACGATGGACATATTGTCTGAGTGAATTGAAATGCTCATATTGATGTTACATACTGATGTTAGTAGCTGCAATACATATATATATGTTCTTGAAAATGTATTTTATATTTAGGTTTTGGGTGTATGTTTCCATCCTGCATTACAGAGGACTATATATAAAAAAGGTGCTACGAAATGTAGTTTTGTTCGCAGCATAAGTGTATGTGTCCGTTTAGTTGAAATGATTTTTCTGGATGCAGGAGTGCATGTCTTGTAAGCACATTGTTTATTAGAGTTTCCTTGAACAAATTAGTGTAGTTTTATCCTGTTAATATGACATTGGGGTATTTAGAATGTATTTATTAAGATGATAAAGGACCGTTATCAATACTTTAGTAACAGTCTTTTGGTTAATGTTCAGGGATGAACGGCAATTTGGTTTGTTTTTTAACTATTATACTTAATGAAATGGGTTTGTCAATTAGTGAAGTTAGTTTTCTAATTGAGTCTAGTTAATGCTTAATTGCATGATGATCCCGCCAAAAATGTATATTTAAATGAAAGTTTGTTTGTACAATTTTATCTGAAGAAGCGTAGCTAGCACTACGCGAAAGCGCTCATTCCATCCTGAATAAATTTGTCTTGATTTTTACATTGTGCCTGTCTATTGGATTTCTGATTACCAGAAGAAGGACTACATTGTGGTTTTACCTCTCATTGTTTCTATTTCATGAATTGCAATCATTCCCAATGGAAGGCGTGGATGAAGTGCCTGCAATGCTAACAGCACCGCTCTTAACTCCAGGACATTGATATGCAAACTGACCTCTAGGCTGGACCACATGCCTTGGACTGTCTTTTCCTGGAAGTGCCCCCCCCCCCCACCCTATCAGGGAAGCGTCCGTGGTCACTATGGCGTTGGGTTGAGGAGTCTGGAAAGGGTGACACCAAAGATTTTTGTCTGTTCTCATCCACCAGAGGAGATCTTGTTTGCAGGAGTTGGTGATGAGGATCTGTGAGCTCAGGGGATGAAGATTGGACACCCACTGGGACAAAAGGAGCCACTGAAATAGTCTCATATGCAATCTGGCTAGGGTAACAATTGGGATGGCTGCTGCCGTAGACCCCAGAGCTTGTAGAACTTCTCTTGCAGACACCTTTCTTCGACAGAGTATCACTTGTAACCTTAATCTTTGAAGTCTGTGAGGAGGAAGAGAGACTTGGCTTGTTTGAGTGTTAAATGCTGCCCCTATAAATTCCAATTGCTGGGTGGGATGAAGGTTGGATTTTTCCCGGTGTATGGTGATGCCTAGGAACTCTGCTAGTGCTAGAGTGTAGTGGAGGGCCTGACCAGTAGGCTCTTGGTGGGGGCGGAGAGGAGCCAATCGTCTAGATACGGAAACACCTGGAATCCCCGGTCTCAGATGAGCTGTCACCACTGCTAGGCATTTTGTGAACACTCTGGGGGCCATCAAGATACCAAATGGCAAGGCTCTGAATTGGTAATGATTGGCTCCCAGCTGGAAGTGAAGGAGACTCCTGAAGTACTTGTCCATTTTGATGTGGTAATACACATCCCGGAGGTCTATCAAGCACATCCACATGCCCTCCCAAAGAAATGGGAGAATGGATTGTATCGTGACCATGCAGAATTTGGTCTGAACTAATGACTTGTTTAGTCAGCTGAGATACAGAATGGGTCTCCAGTCTCTGGTCTTTTTTGGCACCAAAACGAATCTTGAGTAAAACCCGGATCTGCACTGGTCTGGGGGGACTTGTTTTATACACAGCTTTGCTATTTCTGCATCTGTCTCTTTCCTTTGACTGGGTGGAACATCGGGAAAGGATTTTGGGGTTCTTGGATAAGAGATTACAGGGATGTAGTAACCTCTGGAAATTATTCTCTGCACCCACTGATCATTTGTAATAGAGTGCCAGGTAGTTTGGTGCAGAGAGAAACGAGCCCTGACTGTTTCCAGAGGAAAGCAATCGGGCAAAGCTTCAGGAGCACTGATACAGTCATCCAGAGAAAGAATCCCTGGAGTCCTGATTTCAGGGACCCCCTCTGCCCTCAAAGGGGTGTCTTCCATTATTGGAGCCCTTTCTGCCTCTGGGGGAGTCCTCACCATGTGCACTACGGAAAGGGCCTTGAGATTTTTTGTACCACATCTTTTCACTCCTCTGGTTCCTGGAAAAGGAATATAGCATCTACTGGTAAGCCTCTAGACCAATGGGGCTGATCCTCTGGAGGGGAGAGTATTTTGTATGATCTCCAGGGAATGGCCTCGACGGTATCAGGGTTCTTCCATGCCTGCTGCACGATGAGCTTGACTAACTCATCAGCGGGGGGGGTCACCCAAGAATAGAGGGCCAAGAGCGGAAGGCCTTCAGGAATACGGATTCCTCTCAGGAAGGGTTGGAGGGCCTCCAATCACCCCTCTGCCTCAAAATTTCTTGGATGTCTCCAAAGGAGACATCATCAGGGGGTGACTGTGGGGACTCTTCCCCATCATCGTAGTCCATATCTTCAGTAAGGGACACTTCCGGGGAGTCCATGTGTTTCCTCTTACACATCCGTTTTGGAGGGAGTTCTTCAGTGGGAACATCCAAAGAAGACTTAGAAAGGGGGTTACCCTGTACAGGGGTTTCATGAGGCTTGCACTCCTGTTGTCCTGGAGGGGTGGCCTGTGATAGCTGTGGCTCAGAAGGAGCGGGGAGAAGGTCTGACATAGGAGAATTGCTTCCCAAAGCAAGCACCCTTTCCCATCACCTGGAAGGCAGGCCCACCTGAAGAGGAGTGGGAGCCCGGAAACAAGGAAGACAATCTCGGAACCAGAGTCACACCCCACTCCTCGTGGCCCGCTCCCATGGACGGAGCCTCAAGCAAAACCGGGGTGGTAGTCACCCTTGGATCAGAAGACAGAGCCAGCAAAACCACCAGAGCCATACCCAGAACCAAGGGTTCCACCCCTCAAGCATGAGATTGAGGAAGGGTTGCTTCTGAAGGAACCAACACCCAAAGGGGCCTAGGAGCCTCAGACAAAGTCACTGTCAGTGCCGAGGAAAGGAGTCCTTCTGCAGACGTCTGAGCTATGTGCCTCAGAACCAAAGGGTCCAAGAGAGGAGAATACAAGGGAGTCGCAGGGGCAGTGGACCCAAAACCAGGAGTGAGGTGGGTTCTAGGAAAATTTGTAATCCCCCTGGCTGTCAGCTGATCAAAGAGGCGCACCACATCCAACTCAGATAGGCTCCTGGTAGACCTTACTGACACACCTGAGGAGGAGTCAGGTTGGTCCAAAGAGGGGCTAAAGGCTTGTCCAGCAAACTGATCCAAAGATTACCATTGCATAACTTTCTTGGGTGGCGTAAGCCAGGGAACCTGGTTGGCTAGGCTTACGTAGGTCCTTGGATGATATCCTAGTACCTACCTATGAACCTAGAAGACAGGGAGTACCGAGTCTGTGGTGTAGGAAAAGTCGGCACTGAGGATTCCAGTTTTGAAACAGGCAAGAGGGGGATTATCTGTGCCGGGATTGGGCTAGGAGCCGAAGCAATAGCCGGAGTGGAAGTCATTATCGGCTCTGAAGAGGTCATGGGTACCAATCTCGGAGCAGAGATGGAGACGTTGGTGCTGAGGTAGTGGCAGGCAATATGGTTGGAGCCAAAACCATGGTAGGGATCATAGCCACTGGAGCCAAGCTCAGAGCCAAGGTGGTCGGAACCAAGGAGGCAATCCTGTGCTCCAAGGAAGTCTTATTGGCCTTATGCTTATGAGGCTTTCCCCTATCAGTGGCTGGTGAAGATGGGTCAAAATGAGGACATTTTTTGTCCATAGATGGAGAGGTTGAGACCTCCAATGCAGAAATAGCCTCAGAAAAAGGAGAAGGAAGCAGGCCTTTGAGAATTAGTTTATTCCTTCTTTCATTCAGCATCCACTGACTGAAACTGGCACAAATGTCACAGGAAGGTTTCACAGATAAGTGTGGAACCCCCAAACAGTACACACATTCCTCATGTAGATTACTATTTGGGAGTTTACCATTGCAAGAAGAGCAATGCTTAAACCCTGAAGTCCATTTCTTCTCAGACATACCACAATAAAACAACACAACAACTAACTAGAGTAAGGAAAGGAAGGAAAGAGAGAGGAAATACCAACAATAGTATTCAGAATACCACAAGGGTAAAAAGGCATTTACCAACGATGGTACAAAGAAAGAGGGTACCCGTGAGTAGAGCTGAATAAGATATCAAGAAATAGAAGAGTTTGAGAGGAAAAAACTGACAAAATATTATAAATTTTGAAAAAAACGCAATACTTAGCTGGAGAGCTCTGTGAAATGCTGCTATATGGCTGCGCGGCAAACAAGATCTGAGGTAACTCTGAGACGGGCATTGTGGGTAGCAGCTTAACTTGAGAGTTTTTGGTGCACGCGAGCATGTTATTAGGCCGACTCGTTTCCGAGGGCTCTGAACCGAACTCATCAGTGATGAATAGGAAGAAGATTAACAACTTCAGATAAATGGATTTCAACTACTTAAACAATATCACCAGACAAAAAAAATATGGTATAGGTGCAGGTAAATTGGGCCTCCACAAATGAAAACAGTCTAAGGTAAAACATTGGTAGGCGCCAAACCACAGCAGATAAAGTCATAAAAACTTTATTCACAAAGAAAGACAGGTGAGCATTTTCGCAGCCAAACCTGCTTCATCATGTGTGATGAAGCAACTTTGGCTGTGAAAGCGTTCACCTGTCTTTCTTTTTGAGTAAAGTTTTTATGATTTTGCCTGCTGTGGTTTGGTGACTACCAGTACTTAAAAAATATGTAAACTGACAGGGAAAAAAGTGCACCTCTACTTAAAAGTACGGTTAAGTCTCATATCCATTAAAACACAAACTCCTGTTTTAAAAATAACTTTCCTATGCAGGAAAGTATAATAAAAGAACACATACTTTTTATGTGGAAGGTTTTTCCCCCAAAGGGAACTTATCTGCTCAACAAAGGAATAGCACAAGCCAACAGTTGATCCTTGAAAACTCATATAAGAGCACTTTCTTCAATTGCAGGAAAACTCTGGAATTTTTAGGCATTTCGGGTTAGTTGCCTAAGAGTTTCAGTGCATGGAAGGTGCCTTGAATGTTTAACACTGAATGGCTATTAAATCCTTGGCAAGATACAACCCATATACCTAAGGCTACAAATGCAGTGATCAAGATGATGAATATTGCATGTTCTTCCCAAATAATCATGTGGATGACAAAGCAACTTAAAGTACCTTTAAATATAGTCTCTTACCACAGGGCACAGTCTTTCTTAATGCACACATGTTGCATGGCATGTCACATGTAAGTAATATTCAACTACTATTGTCTGGCCTGTAGTATCTGTGTCCACCAGGGTATCTAGTCATCTGTAGTGAAGGAGCTAATACATTCACTGTGCTGCCATCCCTGTTTATCTTAAAGTACTGCTGCACCCAAGCCTTGCCACTGTCTGAGGATGACAAATTATGATTATTCATGACCGAATCATGTAGATGGTATCAGCTGCTGTTCAGAACATGAACACATTTTATGTATCTCACCATTGTGCCTCCTGCTATGTTATAAATCTTTGCTTTTCTGTACTCTTTGTACCTCTCAGCTGTTCAGATTTTTGCAGACTGTCTAGATTTTTAGCTCATATTCTTGGTCTGTTCTTCATAAAATTTGTGGTTTTCTGGCAATTCACTGGGATGATCTGAGGATGATCTGAGGATTGAAGTCACTAAATAAAGACATACATTTGAGTTTCAGACTTCAAATCCTTGAAAAATTTATGTTAAAACAAACTGTGTTACTCTAGCAACTTTTCAAGTTTATAAGAGCAATATTTAAAACATGTCACTATTTTTGGGCCTTTGTTCCCCTGTTTTGTTGGGATTTGTCTAGATTTGTTGAACTAAGAGTTTGAGAGGTTTGCTTGCTCCCCCTAATACACATAATAAATACTGGAGGTTTGTGCTTTGTGGACAACTGTGCTACTGTGTGTGCATGGTAACCTTGCAAGGGTCCAGAGGGTTATGTATGTTTACTCATATCTGCAGAAGTACACTTCTGTGGGGTATTCCACAGTGGAATCCAGAGAGTCAATCAGGAATCTATTACACCAGTAGACAGATACTGGAACACAAAAACTAAAGTGCTTCATAGTGCAATATGAAAATATTATTTAGTCATCTCAAAGCCTGGCAACCTCTTTGCAGCAAACAGTTATATTACAACACTTGCTCTTTTGGGAACCATGCACTCAACTTAATATTAACTGGTGGAATTACTTTTGCACAAAAGGTGTCAAAAAATATATATTTGTTGAAATCAGGTAAAGGAAAAAAGAAAAAAAAATATGAGAGGGAATATTTTTATATATTTTTTTGAGTTTTTGCCTCTTTAGTTTCATGTAACGTATTACAGTGTGCTCATACCTCTAAACCCCCTTAGTACAAGAAATCTGGACAAAGCCTGACAAAATGGCTGGACAATGGCCCAAAAATAGGGGAAGATTTTAAATATTGCTCTTATAAACTTAGAAAAGTTGATAGAGTAACAAGGTATGTGTTAACATACATTTTCCGAAGGATTTGGAGTCTGAAACTCAAATGTATGTCATTATTTAGTAATTTCAGTTCTCAGATCATCCCGGTGTTTTACCAGAAAACCACACATTTTTTGAGGAATAGACCAAAAATATGAGGCAATAATCTGGACAGTTGAAAGGTATGTGAGTCTGCTACAACTTCAGAATTGTTATAAAAAGTTAACAGAATTGTGGGTGTGGAAGTCCCCATGTGGGAAGGGGAGCTTGCCTCCTTGAGGTTTGATAATAGGGGTTTGAATACTGCATGGTAATTTTCCTCAGATACATAACTTAATACAAGTGGATAAGTAAATAAATAAATACCTTACAAATAAATACCATATTTTATTTTATTTTATTTTATTAACTTGTTTAAACATTTTCAGGTATGAATGTCAAAATTGTTGTTGTTGTCTTTTGGCTTTTCCCAGTTAGGGGTCGCCACAGCAGAACTCCGGTCCGCTAATGATTGGCAGTAGATTTTCACGGTGCCGAGTTGCCAGATCGACGCCCAACCTTCAACGAAGGCATGCCCATTCACGCATGTCTTTCAGAACGCCACTCGGCCCGCGGGGAGGGCATGCAGACTCCACACAGAAGGCACTCCCCGCACACTAGCTGAGAATCAAACAGGAGAACCTCTTGTTGTGAGGCAACAATGCTACCGCTGCACCACCGAATGTCAAAATTACATGTAGAAAAATAATGTAGCTTATAAAGCATGATACATACAGGTATTTTATAACAGTATTATAACATTTATAGCTTGACTCACTGCTAACATCTTTAGATCTACATGATGTGCACTTAGATGAGTTTAGGTAAGCATGTATTACATTTGGAATCATTACAAATGAGAACCTAAAATTTATCTTACATTATTTTCAAAAAACTAAATAAAATCAACGATGTAACTGCCTGTCTAGGCTTCAGCTGTTTTTAATTGCTAATTCAGGCATCTATTTCTTTTATGTTATTGATACCAGTACAGACGTGTGTGATATAGTCACCCTTAATCTTAGTGATAAGAAGAGGATCGATGGGAATGGTAAAGCATGGAGCATCGTTTAGATTATCTTGGACAGACAGTAGTAACTGAGATGATCAGAGCAAGGTTCGAAATTGAGAGTGAAGGCAGGAGTAGTTTCAGCACCCACCTGACTTTAAAATTCTGGAAGAGTGTGTGAGAGAGAGAGAGAACAACAGCTGCTTTATCTGTATACCTTCATCTTCCTGTGGAAGACTGTTACTCATGAAACAGTCCAGTTTAAGCTCTCTGGAGGGAAGAACTAGGTGCCTGTGTAGACTGGGCCACCAGGTACTAGGAAGAGGGTTGTTGTTGTCTTTCGGCTTTTCCTGGTTAGGGGTCGCCACAGCGGAACTCCGGTCCGCTAATGATTGGCAGTTGGTTTTTATGGTATCGAGTTGCCAGCCTGATGCCCAACTTTCAACGAAGGCATGCCCATTCAACGCATGTCTTTCGAACTCCCACTCGACTGTGGGGAGGACATGCAGACTCCACACAGAAGGCACCCACAGCTCATGTCGAGAATCAATGGGAGTATTATCTAGGAGATGAAAGCCTAGAACAAGCATCTGTAAATCACATGTTGTAAGGTGTGGTAAGGCTTAATGGTGGAATAATGCAAGGAGGGTCGCACAAACAAAAACTGAGTAGGTTCTCTGTGGGAGGTACTAGTCTGACATCATCGAGCAGGTAGAACAGAAAAACATTCACATTTGTCACAGGGGCACAGGGAAAATGTTGTCTCCTCACAGCAAGAGGTTCCCTGGTTTGATTCGCAGCTGAGATGCCTTCTGTGGGAAGTCTGCATGTTCTCCCTGTGTTCATGTGGGTTTCCACCGGGTGGTCCTGTTTCCCCCCACATTCCAAAGACATGCAATAGGTGGATTGGACACTCTAAATTGGCCATAGGTGTGAGTGTGTTTGCTTATGTATATGTGGCATGGAAGAAATACTGTGGCAGGGCTAGCCACCCCGCAATGTAAACCTTTGCTCTAGATGATTGTCATTGTTGAAGTGACATTCCTGAGCCCATGTGAAAAAATGTGAAAAAAGGGGTGGCGGATGGATGGAAGGATAGATGGACATTCACAAAGTACAGGTAGGTGCTGTGCTGAACAAAACATACATATGTAGGGAGGTCCAATTTATAGCAACATCTGAGTGCAATGTGCAGGAATCTTTAAATACTGAGTTCCTATGTCATCTTGCATCTGTTGTCTAAAAGACCTGGTATATACTATCAGGACTGCCAGATAAGTTGTACTGTTGATAGAAAATAGAATTGAGAATTCTGAAAAAATGCAACCTTGAACTGGATAACTAAGCAAAATAAAGTAACCATGTTACAAACATTAATTAAATAAATGTGGTATATGTAACCCCCACAATTAGTTAGTCCTTCAACAAAACATCAACCCAAAACACATAAAATATATTCCCTAATTAATTAAATGTTGTTAATTAATTAAGAATAACTCTTAAAGAAATAATGAAATGCATCCTAAACTTTCTGTGGCACGTGATTTTACAGCATTTAGAGGTACTGATCCAAATGTTAGAATCTACTATGCTTCTTTCTTTTCCATTTCTTTCCACAGCCCTTGTAAAACTACAGTCTCTATGAACTTTGTGAAACACAAAAACTCACAAGAATGTAAATTGCCATTTTGTGCCTTATTATAAAGCCTTGCTGCACTGTGCTTTCACTCACATAGCTTCAGATATGCTCCTGTATCCTAACCTTCACTGAGTAAGCCATTAACCCTGTGTAAAATGATGGGCACTCACATTTCATTCCATGTACAGCCATATCAGTCATAAAAGTACTAATTACCTGTTATTTTAAAACTGTGGCCATTATTGGTGGCCTTTTTTCATACTGGCTCTACAATCTGACTCCTAAATAGTTTCTACTGACCCCTATTTCAGAAGTGGCAAAATAAATACTCAACACACATCCCTAATCTAGCAGTCCCATTGTATCCCATGTGGTAATTAAAAGGAACCCTCAAAATTGTGACATTTTAACTTCCCTCTCCTGCTTTTTATGTCTTCTGTCTTGACAGATTACCCCTGGGTCCACCATCTAATATCTCCCCATTTTCTGTCACCACTACCTGCAGAGCTTCCCAAACTGTAAACTTGCAAGAAAACAAAAACTAGGTAATTAAGTAGTATTGGTGGGAGATGCTCTATGCATAGATTGTTCATTAATAGACCAAAGGATTTTTAGTTAATATTAAACGACTCCACTTCCACAAGGATTAAGAAATACTATAGTTCTGAACCCAACCCCAACAATCTCATGTTCTACACACCTACTCATATTCATTTTTCTTAGCACTTAACTCTTAGGAAACAGAATGCACGCACCTTAATGAAACAACCTAACCTGGAATATGTCCACAACCTAACAGATAACCTCATACTGGAATGCATATTGCTGTTTTATACTGCTCCCATGTGTTTGTGGAAAACTAAAACTTTGATATGATTGCAGCATTTAATGGCTTAGGAGATAAGATACATTGTACTGTAACTTAATGGAGTTCTCATCTGAGATTATCACTGTGAGTATGTGTCCTTCTCAAGACTTCTCAGGTTTTGCATATTTGCTTAGTCAGAAGTAAGTCAGTACAATGATATGGTTCATAATTATGGTGAAACCAGCACTTTAATTTTGTAGCTATGAAGAAAGCATAATGTATAGCCTTACTTCCACAAACACCACTCTTATAGCTGTGAATGTTCCCACATATATTCCTAAAATTTGAAACAGACTATGAACAGTCCTTCTGTTAAGAATGGATGTACAGTATGCAGGTCATGACTTACAGAACTATAAGAATAACTTTTCACTTACATGTATTACTGATCAATTCA
Source organism: Protopterus annectens (assembly GCF_019279795.1). Lineage (NCBI taxonomy): Eukaryota > Metazoa > Chordata > Ceratodontiformes > Protopteridae > Protopterus > Protopterus annectens. Next base: position 995,252,231 of record NC_056746.1, on the reverse strand, counting down.
ATGCAGTTGCACTACACCATATTTTATACAGTATTCCAAGCGGCCCTCTAATAGAGCAACTGTGTATGGATTCAAGTGATAGAAAAGGCCAATTGGACACAGTGAGACTATTAATTTCCTTACCTATTCAACAACCTGCAAATCCTAATTAACAAATAGCATGCTTTCTACTTGTGTCACTTTGCATCAGAGGGGTTTCATTTTTGTTGGCTGCAGTTGTTGTTGCTCTCTCTTAGCCTCAACTGACTGTGGTTTTCAGCATATACATCAGGAGTTTGTTGCAGTGATACTGAAGACATCGGGCTAAAAATCAAAATCAGCACTGCCAAGTCATAGACTAAGATTCTCTCCCACAAAAAAAAAAAAAAACTGGAAGCAAGGGAGCTACTTCAGGTGGAAGAGTTTAAGTTTCTTGGAGTTGTATACACGAGCGAGGGTAGAGTGGCTGACGAGCTTGACCAGTAGATGAGTCCAGTAGTTGCAGTACTGAAGGCATTATACTGCAGTGAAGCAGTGAAGTGAGAAAGTCATAGGATGAAATTCTTAACTTACCAAACATTCTATGATTCATCTTCATCTATGGTCATGAACATTGGTATGGGGCTAAAGGTTAAAATCACAGGGCCCCTTATCATAACTGCAGGACCATGAACACTGAGGCTCTGAAACATCAAACAAGAAACTCTGAATTTATCTCTAAAATAGCAAATTCTGAAACTCACTGTTACACAATTAAATCATTTTTCAGGAGGCCATCATCAACCCCACCTCCATACCCTGTTAACTATATATATTTACTAGGAGGTTACTGTATTTCAGAGTAAGAACAATACTCCCAGATATCACAGACTCTGGCTTAGTTAAATATTCCTCAAATTCACGATTACAGTCTCACCAGTTAGAGACCCTTGATTACAGTTCCTAGTATTCAGGGTCATTCACAGACTACATGAGTTCACTATTGGTGACAGACTAAGAAGCTTGGCTGTTTGTTTGTTTGTTTCTTTCTTTATTATTTATTTATTTATGTATTTAATATTTATATGGAGGACTTGTCCTGAACTCTTCATCCACCACTCAAGCCATAAGGCCAGACTGACTATCTAGGATGATATGGGAGTATAGCCACTGCTTCTTCAAGTTTAGAGGAGTCCACTGCAGTGGGTTGGACATCTGGAAAGGATGCCCCCGGATACCTCCCATGAGAGGTATAAGAAATGTAGCTCAGTGGCAGGATTTCCCAAGGCACACCCAGGACATTATTTATTTATTTATTTATTTTATATTTGTTGACCAGGTTTGTCCGACTGGGCTACAATTGCCCGTTTTCAGCAGAGGCCCGAGGAGAAAAGCTCCAACAGAAAAATATAAATTTTACATATTGAATACATATAGAATACATTCAATCTTTCTTTGCCTGGTAATGTCTGGATTTCTACATGATAATCTGCTGCTGGGATAGGAAAATCTGTTCAACCCACTCAGTTTGCTACAACAGCATCCCTTACCAGTATACATGGTTTAGAAAATGGATAGCTACGTTCTTCTGCTTTTTTACTAGAATTGCTTTATTTTTGTAGTATGTTCCAGAGTTTCCCAAACTATTCTTGATTCCATAACTCACTTGGGGTGTTTATACTGCATTTGCACTACTCTATCTGTGAAAAATAGTTCTCCCTTCTATTTCTGAATTTCTGCTGTCAGTCTTCATAATGTAGTCTCACACTTACATAGTTTTCTTTTTCTGGAAATCACTATGTTAATGAAATTTGTTGTTGCACAAATAAAAATATGTTTGAAAAACAGACACCCACGTGATATTAAGAAAAACATGCTTTAATCTACAACTGGCACTTTTTGCAAGCCCAGTATTACTAAGGAGTGATACCCCTCTGAGTGATGGTAACATGATCTTGGAAACAACTAGTTACATTGGCAGACCAGAAGAGATGATGGGAAAGAAAATGAGTATGACAGCTGGTTAATCTTTCCCAAATTCCCAATGAGGACTTCATTTCATGAGCAGAAAATCTTTAGACAGAGTGGACTATCTCATGTTATCGACTGTGTCACAGCAATAATGCATACTATGCAATATCTTCTCATAAGAAAAATGGCAGAAAGTTACAGCCAGGCTAGGCTAACTGAATATCTTTTCAGGTCCTATATTATGTGACCCTGGTATTGTTCCAAGATGAATCATGATACTGGTAAGGTGACATTCCTGAGCTCAAAAAAAAAAAAAGAAGTCCTTGGGAGGCCACAGGGAATGTCTAGTAATAGTCAAAGGAATTGTGAGAATGTCAGCAGGAAGATCTTTTAAGCAAGGACTGCATATTATTCAAAAAGAAAAAAAAGTGAGACAAGGAATAAAGTCAGTTATGCATGCTTATAACACAAGAAGTACATGTCTTATACTTGACTAAAGGTATGCTGAAAGTAGGGAATTAATCCACTACTCCAGGATGTTCAATCACTTAATCAGTTTCATTGGTGGTTTCTATTTTTATTTATTTTATTTTTTATTCATTTTAGTTTGTTTACAGAGGCAGTGCAGTGATCATTACAGACCATTTACAGGTACAGTATGGGTAAAGAGGTTCACAAAAAAGAAAATAGAATAAACTCACAAACACAGAGTAATCACAGAAAGTAGATAATACCACAGACAACTGATGTTGTTGTTTGTCTTTTGGCTTTTCCCGGTTAGGGGTCACCACAGCGGAACACCGGTCCACTAATGATTGGCAGTAGATTTTCACGAACGCCGAGGTGCCAGCTCAACATTCAACCTTCAACGAAGGCACGCCCATTTAAGCATGTCTTTCGAACACCCACCCAACCGCAGGGAGGACATGCAGACTCCACACAGAAGGCACTTCCCGCACTCCAGCCGAGAATCGAACGGGAGAACCTCTTGCTGTGAGGCAATTGATAAACTATGTAAATAATATTAGCAGAGTAGAAATTCAAACGTGAATTAATTTTAGTAGTAAATATGAAAAGTAAGTAGCAGCTGAGAACAAAGGATTAAAGTAGAAGTGATGCAGGTGAGGAGGGAGTTAGCTTATGTGTCCAGTGGAAAAGCACTTGCAGTCAGATTTTCTGACATTCTAAAATGTTTTATTCAATTACAGTTATTTTAGGCACTAAAGCAAGACCAAGAAAGAATCTTTTTGTGAAGAATTTACAAAGGTATTATGAATCATCTCTCTTTTTAAATGTGGTTTTCACGAGGTGCCATTTTTGCATTAGCCTTCTCTGACCGCTTAATTCTGCAGACAGATTGGTTATAAATGTGGTTTGACTCTTAGGAAATGATTTTCAAACATCTGCCTGCATTACTGTTTGGCAATGATGGTGCCATACAAAGCACATAAATGCAAATGCACCTGCATCCACACTACCAGTGCTATTGCAAAATACATTGCAACAACATGGGGCAAGCCATGGGGCAAGCCTTAAACAAAGCATTCTTTCTATATCTGTAAACTGTATTCATAGGTCAGAATTCAAATACCTTACATGTCATGGAAACTGCTATGATGTCATGTTCCAAAGTCTTAGCTGGCCACCAGCAGCTCCATACTATGTTTTCCTTCATTCATAGTCATGGTCAGAGCCTTCCATCTTACTTCCATTCTCTATGATTCTATTTGATCTTTGCTCATCAACAAAGATGTCCCTAAAATTATCAACAAGACCCTAGTGTTAAAAGTGGTGACCACATCACACCAGAATTTCACCATGCATAGCCAGATTTGAATTGATCAACTGATGCTGAAGTGAAGACATTAATAATGAAATGGAGAACTTGACATCTGTCTTAAAAAATGTGCATGTGATTTCCAGAATGAATGTACGTTGATGGCTGCCAACATTGTCATTCATTCCACTATCAGGTCTTGCATCATACGTGTGCATAAGGCACTTAAGGATAAAGTACTATATAAATACCTTTCATCATTAGACAAATGTCATGTGATGAAACAAGACATAGTCAGCTGCAAGACTAAGCCCTCTTTTAAGTCAATATCTTCTTTTATTTATGAAGTTGCCAAGACAGAAAGTTCCAGTGCTCACATTCCCTCTAATGAATAACTTCAGCTACTTTGCGTCTCTCTGTCTTACAGCAAATAATTTTTGCTTCTTAAATGTGATGTCAGGCTATAGCCACTAGTAAGTTACAACAAAAGCATATAATGACTTGACTGTTTCAGTTGCATAAAGAAATTTCATGTAAGTAAAATAAAATGTATTTAGACAGAGACATGGCACACAAGAACAACATGTGAAGTAAATCAAAAGAACAGAAAGATACAGCATTTACTACAAAACTGGAGGAGTAGTTTTGTTAGTGACAAATCTGAAAAAAAATGGCTGCAGTTCATAGCTCTCAAACTCTAAGCACAAGAAGTCTGGACAAAGCTAAAAAATACTGGGGGGGACAAAGGCTCAAAAATAGAGACAAATTTTAAATTTTACTGTTATAAACTTAGAAAGTTTTTCAAATTAAAGGTTTTGCATTATAATGCATTTTCTGAAATTTGAAACTCAAATGACAGCATACTTCTCAACCTCTTAGCACAAAAAATATGGACAAAGCAAAAAATAATGGGGGGGAGGGGCAAAGCCCTAAAAATAAGGACAAATTTTAAATATTGCTCTTATAAACGTAGAAAGTTGTTAGAATAAAAGTTGTGTTACCATGCATTTTCTGGAGGATATGAAGTCTGAAAAAAAAATCCAGAAAACGACAAATTTTATGAGGAACAGATCAAAAATATGAGTCAAAATCTGGACATTCTGTAAAAATCTGGACAATTGAGAGGTATTAATGGCTGTCATTATTTGGTGACTTCATTTTCAGTGATTTGCCATAAAACCACAAAATTTATAAGGAATAGGAAAACAACTGTGAGCCAAAAGCTGGATATTCAGCAAAAATCAGGACAATTAAGAGGTATGCTGCAGTGGCATTTTAAACCTTTCCACAATTTGGCATATACATTTGACTACAGCAGGCAATAAAGGCAGTTTCAGACAAGGGCTACAAAGCAACATGCACCTACAGGCTAAACTACCTCACAGTTTTGACAGATTTAGCTTACTTAATTCTGCTTTATTGCAGAAAATATAATAACTTAAACATATTTGATAAGCTCCCCCCCCCCCCACATACACATCCAGATGGCTAAGACTAGGAGACAAAGACTTATTCACATCAATGTAACAGAGGCATGACGTGGCACTGGTTGTAATTTATTTTGTTTTTGCTTATGGGTATGCATCTCTTTTAACCCAGCACATACACTTTCAACATAATTTCTCTAACTATGCTTTTTAACAGTTCTCATATTCATTCATTTATTCATTCCCCAGTCCCTCACTTAGTTTAATGCAGGGCTGCCAGGGATCCAGAGCCTGTCCCACCACATTGCCAGTGCAAGCCATAGAAAGTCACACTGAATGGGGCACAAACCCATTTTGGAATGTGCCCCCCCCCCCCCACACACACACACACACACACTCACACACACTAAGTTTGCATGTATATACACACATAGAACATATACCTACAGGCAATTCAGAGGATTGCTAATTCACCTTCAGTATGTCTTTGAGATGTGGGAGGTAACTGTAGCACCCTGCAAAAAAAGATGAATTAGGAGAGAACATACAACTACATAAAAAAAGGCACCCCAACAAAGAACAAAACTGAAGCCAGAACTGTGAGAGAGGAAAACTAACCACTCTGTAACTGCATCACCCATGTTTATTTTTAATGGCAAAATTCAGAAATTTTAATACCTAATATCAGCAGAGGTAAATGTGGTCCCAACTCAGTGCTGATAAGGCACAGAGCTCATTTGCTACACCTGACCACAGACCCAACTGTCACCAAATGAGTGATTTATTTTATTTATTTATTGTTTGCAGGGGCAACTGCAGTGGTGGTGCTGCGGTAGCGTTGTTGCCTCACAGTTAGACGTACGTTCGATTCTCAGTTAGAGCGTCTTCTGTGTGTCGACATGAGTGAATGGGCGTTCCTTCGTTGAAGGTTGTGCATTAGGCCTGGCAAGCCAGCACGTAAAAATCCACTGCCAATCATTAGCGGACCGGAGTTCCGCTGTGGCGACCCCTAACCGGGAAAAGCCAAAAGACAGTAGTATTGTTTGCAGGGGCAATGCTTATGCCTTACAGAGTCAACAAAATGCACATTCCAGAGCACAATTAGAATACAACTTCCTTTCCAATTATTGAGTATAAAACCAATAAGCTTCTAATCAGCTGAGTTCATCTCCTCCAGTGCTGAACTCCCTGAGGTTTTTTTATGTGTTCCAGCAGAGATTTCTTTTGTCTAGGCTTTCTCTTTCTCTGCAGTTGTGTAATCATGGAGTCTGTATACATAAGTAAGAAGGGATTTGGATATGAAGCTCCCTACATAGTGGCAGAGTGTGTGTGTGTGTGTGTGGGGGGGGGGGGGTCATGGGGCTTGGCCCCTGCAAAAATGTGTGAAAAATGTCTCGTCAAGTTGAAAGTTTAAACTGTAGCTTTCATCCAGGTGAACCTTCATGGGCTTTGACTCAATTGCTGTTCATACATAGGTGAAGCTTTGCAGGTATTCATAAATGTTGAGTTTTTTAATGTTTATACAAATATTTTAGTGTATTTAGTTATTGGCAGAAGGTAGGATAAAATTTATTACATAGGTTGAGTAAATGTATTACACAGAGAGAGAGAAGTACAGATTATTTAACAAACAGCTGAAAGCAAAAAATCTTTGCAAATGTTATACTCTTTCTTGATACAGCCCATCATCTGTTTCATCTGTTCTGTCTAATATACCCTAAAACTACTTCAAAATCTGTAATACTTTTTTCTATATGCATTTTCCATTGTTGCTTACCAGTCAGCAAACATCCTCCATTGGTCTTCAGCCCATTCATTCTGATTACTGGCTATGCACTGCAAAGAGGCAATGGCTGATAACAAGGTCTGTCATTCAGGCAATCATGCAGAGGGTTTAAGGCCCTGCCAGCAGCCCTGCAATCTCGGCTTTTCAGTTACAGCCCTAACCCCTACACTGGTGGTTCATATCCATGCGTTTGTCACAACATGGCATCTTATATTCTCATAGTGCAAGTGCATGCTTCCATCTACAAGCTTATGAGGGTTGCTATCACCTGTTTGGGATCTCCAAACATACACCCACTGTCATGATTTCTGAGTCCCATACAAGCCTTATTTGCATAGTGGTAATTAGTAACTGAAATCACACTCCCCACAAAAACAGCAAACCAGTGGTGGCCACTAACTCCCATCGTCCCCATGCAGCTCATCTAGGGTCTGAGCTGCTATGCAAACTGGGGTCATCTATATCATAGTCAGGGTGTTATCCATCTATGCCAATGAAGCAAGGAATATATTTTTCCTTCAACCCTCCACAGCTCATTTTCCTCACGTCCACTGCACCTATAACTACTGTTTTCTGGTTTCTCTCGCCTTTGGCATTACTACTAGTTATACCTTTACAGTGTATGATATGTGAAACTTACTTATGGTTTTGTTGTACATGGTATGAGCTTGAATTCTTTTCCCTTGTATAATTAGTTTGTAAATATTCTTTAAGCGACTGTTTTTATGCATGCACAGTCATTAAGTTTTAACTCAAATTATCTGTAATCATCTATTTGTGATATCCATATACATCTTAAATGCATTGTATTATATATATCTCACCATATTTCCTTATATACATCATTAACATGTATGTTTGTATTGTAATTTTCTTGTTTTTTTCTGCTTTTAGTAATGTCATATTCATCTTGTTTTCTGTGTACTATTTTTTTTTGTATTATTTGTTTTTCTTTGCATATCTTTTGCTGGGGGGGGGGGACTTCTTTTGTCCCCTTTGAAAATGGCCTTTGCACAGCGGGGTTAAGCTGGGTTACAAAATATACATGCATACATACATGCATAAATGCTTATTTCTGGTTTACTGTCAGTGAAGTTAGGCAGGTTTTGTGTTGTCACTGGGTTGGAAGAATGAGTATTATATGGGTTGTGTTTCATTTGTTCATGTGGAAGCTAGTCAGAAGTCAGGGCATCATGAAACATGATGTGGGCAGCTTCAGGAAAATTACACATTAAGTGGAAAGTATGCAGGCATGAGACAAGAAGTGAGAAGCACAGGACCACAAGCCATAAAGAGGAAAGGCGTAAACACATTAAAATGAAAATGGGAAGGGCCAAGATCATAATCTATGAATGGAGGAATGTATAGGAGCATTAGGAATTGTGGAATGAAGTCAAGAAGCATGAAAGCATGAAGGATGAAGTGGAGCTATGTGAGAGCATGAGACATAAAGCGAAATGGCATCGTTCCATAAGAGATGAAGTCATGAGGCAGAGTGTGAGGTATGAAGGTGCTAGAAATGGGTGTGGAAATGTACCATGGTGTAAAGACAGAAGTCTAAAAAGTCTGTTGCAATTGTGTGAGTATGTATGAGAGCATAAAGAATGAACTGGATGTGAAGTGAGAAGATGTAAAAGCATGCAGTTGTTGCAGGACTGCGCCATGTGGCTAAAGAGTCTAGAGGAAAAAAGGTTATTCTGAGGATGATGCAGTTTGCAGAAGGCCGTAATAAACAACCAGCCACCGCCAGTTATCCTAAATAAGCATCCAATTCAGCATTTGATTATTGCAATAGTTTCAACTATCTGTTCCTGGAAATAAGGAACAATGACTCACAGCAGAATAGAGGTGAAGAACCAGAACATCAAGTGATATGCAGATGAGGATAATCTTTCAGAAATGTGATACAAAGTCTTCAAAATCTGTGCAAAATTCTTACAGAACATTTCTAGTTACAGTAGATTATTTCCACAGTGACAAAGGACTACAGTGGTACAAAAACATGTTTGCCCAAACCTCAGACTCCTGCTTCTATATTTAGCAATTCAATGTAATGTACGTCACTTCTGTGCATAGTAATGCTACCACACTTGAACTTCTAAATGGTGGGTGTTTAATTCATCTCTGTACAAATGTAAAGTATATAATTTGGCAACAATATACACTGTACCATGTGTACCACCTACCTACTGTATACTATGCACACAGTGCATAATTAAGTTGATACTGTTCCTTGTATTTTGAATATTTTGATTTCCTTTTGTAGCTTGATTACAAATGCTAGTTTATTATATAGCATTTGCTTTTCTTACCGTTTATTTTGTTTTACTTGCAGTGTTACTTACATTATATAAATTGTACTCAGAGTGTATTTATTTGCAATATTCTTACATAATATCTGCAGGAAGGTTTGCTCCTAATAAATAAATGGTGCCAAAATCATGGACTGAAACTAAATGCCAAAAATGCATTATTGCATTCTTTGGGAAGTGATCTTACCCCAGGAACTATCACATTGACAATAAGCCCCTAAGAGATGACGCATTTGTTTGGCAGTTGGGAACTTATGTGGATTTGACCAACATCTGTCCATTGTTGTCAGATAGTCATATATTGCACAGCTTATAAACAAAGAGTTTGTGTCTAAATCTCTGGATGTCATTGTCCCCCTTTACTCAGCCTCATTAGGCCAGTCCTGGAATATAATGCCCCCTTTGGCTTGCATCTGTCCAGACACAGAGATACCTTACTAAAAGGATACAAGGTCTAAACAACATGTCATATATGGATTGAATGAAAGCCCTGTCACTATACTCGCTTTCCTACAGACTGCTAAAAGTTGAACTGTGTCTGGCATACAAGGCATCCTCTGACCCAGTACTGAAGGCTTTACTGCACATCAGTAAGTCAAATGGCATCAGGAATCCTCAGTCTTGGGATCTAAACATTTTCTGCAACATCAGCACAACAGTTTGGAGGGACAGGAATATCGTGCAGAGGATACCGCTATTCTGGAGCAGACTCATAAAACAAAGCATCCCTGTCCATATTTAAGTACAGTTTGGATCTATGGATGGGAAACAAAATATTTACCCCAAGACTGCCACCTGTACTACTAACAGACAGAGGTAGCTCCTAAATGCTTTATTTCATGTATGGGTCATCTTAAATTGTCTATGGTATGATTTCAGTAATTATGGGTAATATGTAATTATCGACCATTGGATGGGTAAGGCCAGTCTCTAATCAAATGGGATAGGTTAACTGAAGCACAAAAAGGAAACCTGGCTAGCCTTAAAATGTCTTGCAAGGGTAGCTAGCCTAGCACTTACTTATAAACCTATAATTTGCAATATTATTTTATATTATTTCACCATGTCCTTTTACTACACTTTATGTGTACAGCTTAGGAAATAACCATTTAAGTATGGTTTTCAAGCTGAAGTTGAAACATACTTTTTTCTATCTTTTGCTGCTCCTAGCTGGTCTTACTTGTTGTAGTATTACTACCATTACTTTTTTTACTCATAGCTTTACTACCATTACTTTTTTTTTACTCATAGCATTACTACCATTATTTTTTTTTACTCATAGCATTACTACCATTACTTTTTTTACTCGTAGCATTGCTACCATTACTTTTGTTACTCATAGCATTACTACCATTACTTTTTTTACTCATAGCATTGCTACCGTTACTTTTGTTACTGATACCATTTCTACTATTACTGCTGCTCCATTACTAGTATGACTATCCATTATTTCTATTCTAAACATAAAGAGGTTGTTAATTTATCCTCTAGTTAGGAAGGTGTTAACGTTTGTGCTCCTTTAACCTTTGTTGGTTTTTGCTTTACCCTTCATTCCTTTTTTACTTGTAGTAATATTTTGTGCATTGTCTCAGTGACAAAGGTGACCATTTACAAGACACATAACCTAGATGAGGCCTTACCAAATAGTGTACAGAGGCAAACTTTGTTTATTCTCTTCTAAAGCATTCTTTATAGCATGTCCAGGGTTTGTTTTCCTTGGCCTCTGCAGTACCACAGTATAAATTCTAGGCTGTTGTCCATTAAGATATCCATATCCTCCTCTTCCTCAACCATATCTATGTTTACCTCTGTTCTGTTTGTAAACAAAGGTGACATTTAATGTGTTCATATTCAAAACTTTCTAGTTCTCAAAGTACTGCAGATGGCTGACATAGTGGCATTCTGGAATATTGCCAACAGCACACAACAATTTATAGTTATTTATTGTCTTTTGTTAACCGGTTAGTCAAACTGGGACTATGGCCCATTTTCAGTGGAGACCCGAGGAGAAAAGCTCCACACAAAAAAGATAACATAACAAAGTCACAATTCCAGTACAATAATAGCCAGACGTTCATGCCAAAATGTAGTATTTTGCAATACAGACATAGTAAGAAGAATTACAAAAATATATATACATTATTGCAACAATGGAAATTAAAACAAATGGTAAAACAGATAAAAAGTAAGGGGCAGTTAAGAGACAGAAGCCTCCAAAACTAATTAAATACCTTGATCAAGTAGGTAGAAGGGAGAGAAGAGGTATAAAGTAAAAAAGGGTAAGAAACAAAATAAGGGGGTAAATGTATAGGAGAGTAAGAAGAGGGAAGGAAAGGCAGTTACAAGAGACTGAAAATAAAACCGTCATAATGAGAGAAGATCGCTGGGGAGTACAGTAGGAAAGGAAGAGAAGGAGAAACTAGGGTTAAAATATTGAGTTACTTAGTGGAATTAGGTAAGGTAATACAGCATTAGTTTTATTACAGTAGGGTGAGAGAGAAAAAATGAAAAAATGTATAGTCAGAATTAGTTGGGAAGTACGTGTTCGATAGGGTGGCAACAGGTGCAGGAGGGACTGTTTGCAAGATGTTTTTTCAATTCTCTTTTGAAGTGAATTGGAGATAGAGTAGTGCACAGATTACTTGGGAGTTTGTTCCAGGTTTGAGCTAAGGAGCATTTATAAAGTAATCTACCTATGGTTTTATTAGGCCTGTAGGTGACAAGTAACATTTGGTCAGCACTACAGAGAGACCAAGAAGGTTTATAGAGGGGATAGGTGGGTGGACAGAGAAGGGCAGGCTGTGGGTTTGTACAGAAGGGAATGTGTCATCTGCAGTTGAGAAAGCTGGAGTAGTTGAGGAAATTCAAGTCACTGCAGATGTTTAAAGGCAATGCAGTGATGGGATTTATAAGGGAGTTAGAGGCAAATCTAGCTGTCTAGTTATAAGTTTATTCAAGTTGGGCTAGAAGATTTGCTTGTAGGTGGGTAAAAATGTGGGGAAGCATAAAGTAGGCAAAGGAGAAGGTAGGCTTGAGCAAGTGAGGTCCTAGAGGTGGTGGGTAAGATTTTTTTTATTTCTGTACAGCATACCAAGCTTTTGATTGTTTTTTTTTGTTTTTTTTGATGGATTGCTGGATATGCTTGTCGAATTTCAAAGTGATCGTCAATTGTAGTTCCAAGAAGTTTGGTGTGCGAGTTGGCATGAGTGATAGTATTAGTACTGTCCAGGGAAGAGAGACAGAAGGAGGATTTAAGGTTGGACATAGATTTTGGAAGGAAAAGAAGAAGCTTTGTTTTCTTTGGGTTAAGGAGGAGTTGGTTACTGATTAACCGGGGTTCAATAGAGTTAAAAGAAGACTGTATGAGAGAGTGAGTTCAGTAGGCGTGTCAGAGAGGGTGATTTGAGTGGAGTAGTCAGCATACTGGATCAGTGAAGAGGTGCAGTAGGCAAAGTGAAGATTGTTAGTAAAAATATTAAAGAGAAGGGAGCCTAGAATAAAGCCTTGAGGGACACCAGTTTGGATAGGTAAGAAAGGGGAGCAGGAGGACTGCCATCTAACAGATTGCAGTCTGTTGCTTAGGTACCTAGAGAACCAAAGAGTAGTGGAGGTGGAGAGGTTGAGTTCAGTTAGTTTCAAAAGGAGCTTGGGGTGGGAGATGGTGTCAAAAGCTTTGGAGAGATCAAGAAATAAGCATGATACTAGTTTATGGTTATCTCTAGCCTCTGCTATAGTCTGTGTGAAGGATAGAAAGGCTGTAGATGTGCTGTGGTGGGGCCTAAATCCATGTTGAGAGGGGGTGAGGAGGTTTTCCTGAAGTAGATATTTAAGAAGTTGTCTATGAATGCATTTCTCTAGATTTTTAGAGGAAAGGGGAGAGGATGGGCTATAGGGCGGAAATTGGAAGGGTCGGTGGAGTTACCTCCTTTGTGCAGTAGAATGGTATAAAAGGATTTCCAGATGTCTGGGACTGTGGATTCTTTGTTAGAATGGTTAATAAGGTAGATACGGGATATGCTATGGAATTTGCTGCAAGTTTGAGAAATTGGAGGGGGGGGTTGTTGAAAGAAGGAGAACAGGGTTTAAGTTTAAGGAGGTATTTTATATAGGTAGTGGAGACAGGTTTCAAGGAGAAGGCAATGTGGGGGAAGGTGGAGGAGGTGGTGGGGGGTTGTGATTGACTTGTTGGGGTAGTTAGTTTGTGAATAGAGTTTATGAAATAATATATATATATATATATATATATATATATATATATATATGTATGTATGTATTCATACACACACATACACGCATGCACACACACACATGCACACACACACACACACACACACACACACACACACACACACACACAAAGTCTAATTAGCTATTTAGATTATTTAGCTAAAGTCTTGAACATAGTACAATACTTAAACTCAACCACTCACATAAATAAGTGGCATATATTGCTTTTTTATCTCCTGTCTCTAAGCCTCTCAGCTGTCCAGCTAACAACTTTGTTATTAACTTTTTTTACTTATTCACTGAAGGCAGGGCCAAATGAACAGATTGCATTTCTACATGTAAACAGAGTAGACTTCTCTCATCTGGTAAGTATAGCTCACCCCTATGGCTACTGTTCTCTCTCTCTCTCTCTCTCTTTCTCTCTCTTACTATTTTAGCAGTGCAACTGCTGCTATACTTCTCTCTTTCAGCTGTAGATGTCTTGCTATCCAGTCTAAGCAGTCTTCTACAATTCATCCATTACACACATTAAATTCATGAAATGCAGGGCTTTCTAATGACAGTCAGACAATTTTCAATCAAATCACTAAACAGGGATCACAATCCTCATTATCACTCAATTGTGAACTGCAGTCAGGATTAAGAAAACACCATTTTCTGGGAAGGGGAGCCCTCCATGCACGCTTCTAACATGGGTAACACCCTCCCTACACACACACACACACGCACACACGCACGCACGCACTCACGCACACGCACACGCATTGCTACTTAAATGCACCAACTCCAAGACTGCACTAAACTGTGAAAAAGAGAAATTCTCAAGATAGCACAACCTCAGCCTTCAGTATCAGTTCCCAGGTATTGCATATCAATGGTCACAAAATGAATGTTGCTGTTGGATACCTTATGAACATTAAATACACCTTTGTTGAACCACCTTATACTGTTTAATATAAATGCACATACAGGGGATGTCCCTGAATATGGAAAACTACTTAAGGGTGATCCTACCACAGACCCAGGAAATACAGACCTATTAGCCTGACTGGTCTGATTTGCAAAGCCATAGAACACATCATAATTAACATCATTAACTATGATATCAAAAACCTTATTAAGCTCAGTCCATACCAGTTTGGCTTTGTCAAAGGCAGGTTCTGCTAACTTAACTTAATCAACGTCTTTGAGAAAGTCACTCAGGTTCCAGTCTTCCTATCCACAGTACAGCTTATCTGGATCTGGCCAAAGAATTTGACACTATTCCCCAAGCTGGTATCATTAATAAGTGAAGTGCCTTAAACATTAGTCCTTGCATGGTGAGGTGGATAGCAAACTGGCAAAAAAAAAAAAAAAAAAAAAAAACAGAACCCACATTCCCAGAGTGGCAGGTGCCTTCTTTGTACATATGAAAGTAGTCAGTGATGGCCTGCAGGGCTCCATACTGGGAATGTCTCTTTTTTGACACATATTTCTTCAATCTCCAGACTGGAAATCAGGGCCTTTGATTAACTAAGTTTGCAGATAACTGCAAACTGAGAATTAATGTCTAAACCTCATTTAATACCATGTCATTACAGTAGGAACATTCCCTTGTAAACAGTGATGTACTGATAAAAAGGCTAAAATGATATACAAAAAATATAGCATTGTCTCATATGTAAAGCATCTTTATTTCCATCAGACTACAGCATAGCTAATAATCTTCTCCAAAATGTCAATCTGAGAACCTGGGTCAGTAATTACCTATCATTTGACCATGTAACTACAGTAGTCAAAAGATTGTTCTACAGTAAACTTTCAGTTAGCTGGCACCCATGGGGATTGGTAGATGCTGGATAACTGTAGTTTCTGGTTGCTTAAGAGTTACTATTAAAAACAGGCCTGACTAATACTGTACGCTGTACTATTTGTTTGGTTTGACTTGTTCTCAGGAATAAATTCCCTCTCTCCCCAACCTATCTTCCTTTTAAAAACTGTAAAACTCTAAAAATATACGGTATGTTTCTGCAGGGGTGTTGGCGGTGTCATCTTAAGGGCAAGAAAGTCAGGTTAAACATACATTTACAGAGGAAATAAACACATGTGAAGGCAATCAATCTGGTTAAAAATGGAAGAGGGGAACAACCCTCGCTTCCTTCTTTATTATAAAGCACATGGTCACATGACCTCTCTTGACCTCTCCACACCAACGATGTCAGTGTAAGAGCACACATACGATCATTCACTCTCTTTTATTATTATCAGCCAACACCCCCCACTTGCTTTTACGCTGTGTACAAATACATTTTAAGAACATATTTTGGATAACTCTTCCTTCACATTCCAAATATGTAATACATGAACCTTTCAATTTTCGATTTCGTGGCAGGTTTAGTAAAGATATGTGCAACCATGTCTGTTGTCAGGCAATATTCAAGGCTTATTTTGTCATCATTAAGTGCTGATCTAACAAAATGATACTTAATGTCAACATGTTTCCATCTCTGTCAGCTTACTGGATTCTTCGACAAAGCAATTGCTCCTTGACTGTCCTCAAATATTGTTACTGGCACACACTTGCACTTCCCATCCATTTCACTCAACAACTTCACAAGGTACAAACTCTCCTGTGCTGTTGCTGCCAATGCCATGTACTCTGACTCACATGTAGATAAAGCCATCGTTTATTGCTTCTTTGATTTCTATGAAATAATAGGCCCATCTCTATTAAGGCTAAAGCAATAACCTGTTATACTACGTCTATCGTTTTGATCTGTTGCCCAATCTGCATCACTGTATGCTACAAGCTGAAGTTCCTCTTCACTTTTCGTGTAACACAGCTCTCTGTCCAATGTACCTTTTAAGTACCTTAACACGTTTGGCTAGTGTTAAATGAGATTCACTCGGTTATGACAAATATTGTGAATGTTTACATACAATCCAGCTAAGATTAGGTCTCGTGCTTGTCATAACATATATCAAACTACCCACAAGCTCACAATATTTTCTTGGATCGGTAGATTTACTGTCACATTCAAAGTTTGTTTTTTGTTCAGAAGGGGTACTTCTTACTTTACAATTAGACATACCAAATTTCTCAAGAATTTTTGTGATGTATCTCTTTTGGTTCATCTTTACTTCACCACTATTCTGGGTAACGTCAATGCCTAGAAAATATCTTAGCTTTCCCAGATCTTTCATTTTAAATTTAGCTTTGAGCATTTCTTTTACATTGTTCAGTAATTCATTGTCACTAGCTGCTATAATGAGATCATCAACCCATATAATTAGGACTGTTTTCTCATTTTCAGCCTGTCTAGTGTATACAAAGTGGTCTGCAGGGTTTTGGATAAAACTATTTTTACAAAGATAATTGTGCAACATTTTGTTCCAGTTACACCCTGATTGTTTCAATCCGTACAATGACTTATTCAGTCTACAAACCAATTTTTCATCATTATTTGATTTCTTTTCAAAACCTTCTGGTTGCTCCATGTACACCTCACAGTCAGTAGGAGCATGTAAATAGGCCGTTTGTACATCCAGCTGGTGCAATTCTAAATCGCACTGAGCTGCCATCTGCATTAGACGTCGTACAGATGTCATACTCGCAGTTGGTGCAAATGTTTCATTATAGTCTATACCAGCGACTTGACTGTAGCCTTTAGCCACATATCTGGCTTTGTAAGTCTCAGTATTATCCGCATTGTCTTTTACAGTGAAAACCCACCTACCCCCCACTGCTTTTTTATCTTCTGGCAGTGTGGTGAGTGTAAATGTGTTGTTTTCCTTTAAAGACTTAAGTTCCTTCTTCATAGCTTTGACCCACTTCTCTGAGTTAGACAAAGTAATGGCCTCTTTAAAGCTCTGCGGTGTGTTGTGTATTAGTCTGTAACACAAGTCAACATTAACTGTCACATAATCGTCATTTTCAACTTTACACTCATAGTCCTTCAAGTATGCAGGTGGTTTTCTCTCTCTTTTAGAGTTGTGTGTATCCCGCCTTTCTTCTTCTTGTCTTATTTTTATGTCTCCATCATTTATTATAGATTCACTGTGATTCACTTGTATTTCTTTTGTGATATGACTGTCAGCTTTTGATTCTGACTTAACATGCACACGTCTGTCTTCTGGTATTAAAATCTTCATTCATCACATCTGGGTTTGTCTGAATCTGGCATTCATTTACATTCTTAGTAATGAACTTGACTAACCTGTGTTTAAGGACCCTTCCTCTGTCTTGGTAATAGACCAGATATGATGGGCTGTTTTTATCATATCCAGCAAAAATCCCCTTATCACAGCTTGGGTCTAACTTCTTTTTATCTTGTCTGTATGCATAGCACACTGATCCAAATTCTCTCATCCTTGAAAGATCTGGTTTCTTTCCTGTTAGCATGAAGGATGGGGTCTGCCTCGCATGCCTGTTATAACATCTGTTGCGAATAAAAGCAGCAATCATTACTGCATATGTCCACAACTCTAGGTAGGTCACTCTCTATCAACATACACCTTGCCATTTCGAACAGTGTTCTCCAGTTTCTCTCTGCTGTCCCATTCTGATGGGGTGAATAAGGTGCTGATGTTGACTGAAAGTCTTTTGACATGAACTCAGTGCCATTATCTGATCTGATACACTTTATCCATCCATAAGGGGCTGAATCTGCAATAAACTTTTCAGTCAGCTTGACTGTGTCACTCTTGGCTTTCAGAAAGTAGACAAATATTACACCTGAGTAGTCATCAGTAAATGCTAAAGTATACTTAAATCCATCTTTTGCTGCTGGCTCAACTGGGCCTGCCAAATCAGTATGGACTAGCTCAAACACAGTTTTTGCTCTTGCATCTGGTTCTCTGTTTCTGCTCTGGACAAATTTCCCTTGCGTACAGGTTTCACAATCTAGGTTAGGTCTCTCAACTTTACCTTTAATTTTCATACCTTTTACCACTTTTTCTAATTTTGACACATCTTCAAAATTACAGTGACCAAGCATTTTATGCCATGCTTGAATGTCATAACAGCTCTGAAATGCATCATAATGTATCTCACCTTCGTTTTCTTCATCATGTGTCTAAGTAATAGAGTCTATCATACTCAATTATTTCAAACCTGGTGCCACTTTTATAGATGAGTTGGTCCTTTCCTTGTTTAAAATTGATCGAGGCCCCCTTGGACATTGCTGCCTTAACAGAAAAAATGCTTTGTGGATACGTCGAGATATACAGCGCCCGAGTCATCATCACCTTTACTTTGCGCCCCTCTGTGTTTAACAGCCATACCTCCGCATTACCTCTCTTCTGTGTGACCCCACAGGTTCTAGTCCTGTCAACTAATTCCAAAATGTGTTCCTTCAGTTGGAAAGTTGCATCAAAGTGTTTAAACTTTTTCGGGTCATTAATTATGTGTGACATAGGTTCATAGGTTCATAGGTTCATACTAGGCTATCTGCCCGAGGGCATTTACAAGCCTAGCCCATAGTTTTGTGGCTTACGCCACCCCTTTAGTATGGGGAACTATACCCATTATTTTGCTGTGCCTCTGTCGAGCAGTGACACTGAGGTAATCCCTGGGGTATATCTGCGATCTCCCATCCATTGGTCAAGATTTCTCTTGAACAAGGCCAGCGAGGTGCTCTGCCTCACATATACCGGGATTTTGTTCCACAGCATAGGGAGTCTTTGGGTGATGAATCTATCCCTCCAGCACGTCCTATTAATAGCCGTGTCGAGGTTTAAGTCTCCGCCCTTGTGGCTCTGACGGATCTAGATTTTTGAGGTGAAGCATATTCATCAAATCTGGGTTTGACATGGCCTTGTATGTTAGGCAAAGGTCACCTCTGAGCAAGCGGTAGGCGACTGAATAGAGCTGGAGTTCTTTCAGTCGGGCAGCATAGGACAGATGTTTGAGACCCTTTATCCTTTTGGTGAGGAACTTTTGTGGCCTCTCCAGCTGCTGCAAGTGTCGGGTCAGATACATTCCGAATGGGGCATTGTACTCAATCATTGGTCTGATGAGTGATGAGTATAGGAGACTATGACCTCCCTTGATCTAGATGAGAATCCCTTCATGATAAGGTGGGCAATGTAGAAGGTCTTCCTAACTACTTTAGCTACATGGGTGTCGAATGACAGACTACTATCAACCTGGGTCCCCAGGTCCCTGATAACTTCTTCTGTGCTCAGTGGATTGCCACCTATTTGGTAGCTAGGGGTAACCTTGTTTTTCCCGAAGGGTATGACTATGCATTTTTTGGCATTTAACTTTAGGCCATGGCTCTGGCACCAGTTATCCACTTCTGTGAAACCCTTCTGAAGGATATCTGTGTCAGATGTGTTTTCTACTATGGCGCCCAGTTTGCAGTCATCTGCAAACTTTGTCAGCCATAACCCTCCTGTGTTTACTTGTACTTCGGAAAAGTAGATGCCAAACAAGAGTGGGCCCAGGACTGAGCCCTGTGGTACACCACTTGTGACAGGCTTTGAGTCTGACATGGCGCCAGCAACTCTGACCCTG
>NC_056746.1:995219777-995227277 GCF_019279795.1 Protopterus annectens | reverse complement strand
GTCTTTAAGGTGAAATAATTAGTAGCTTTGAATGTGAAGGAATGCAATTGTTTTATGACTTCCAGCATCTGCCAAAGATCTGAGGTCTATGTATTTTCACAGGTAGATGCTAAATACTGCTAGCTTCCAGCAGTGGGGGTTTCACCTGGGATAGAGTCAGATGGCAAGAAATTATGTCATTCTGCAAGCAAACTGCAGCAGTAACTGTAAAGCATTACAATCATGACTGCAACATAGCAGAGGCACTGTAGCAGTAGCAGCAGTAATATCTGAGATATTAGTTTTAGAAATCTCTGAGAGAGACAGTGCATTCTGTATTCTGCCTTGGACCAGACAACATCAGCTAGAAGATCCACTCACACATCTGCTTTGCTCTTAAGTTAACTAGGGTATAGTAATTCTCTTATATTCAGTCAAGAATATAGTGAAGCATAGTTTAGATGACTGTCCTCTAATAGCCTTGCTCTTGGTCAGCTTACCATTTGTATTAATAGTAACATTACATAATAAGATTGGACACCCTTTGTTAATGGCCTTAAAGTAGCTGATAAGGAGTTGTCTGGTGACAATGATAACTACCTTATAGTCTGGACAAAAGGCGACATAGCTAGTAAACCTGTGCCATCCTTTCCCATGTGTGTGTGTGTGTGTGTGTGTGTGTGTGTGTGTGTGTGTGTGTGTGTGTGTGTGTGTATATATCAAACCTCAAAGAGTGTGTGTGTCAGCTACCTGGGCAGTAACACAAAGCACTAGTTACACAGAGAGGGTGCTGGGGATCCTGGTTTGGACACTCAGCTGAGATCTCAGCTGTATAGCTGTACCAGTGGGGAGTGTTATTGGGGATCTGCAGAAAGAGGGAGAAACCAGCCCCAGACTGACTGTGGTCTTTGTGTGCTCTTAAGGGAAATTGCACTTGATACAGAGAGCTTCATCTGATAATACTGTGTGTGTATACCTGTTATCCTTCCAGTGTACTTCCCCCACTGTTGTCAGTGGTGAGGATTGAGGCTCCTTGTTTACTGGTCCAGTGGTGGATCATCACAACAATAAAACAATAGCACTACATCACTGAGTGCATCAGAACATAAGTACTAAAGCAGTGACTGTAACACAGTAGGAGAACTGCAGCAGTAATTGTAAAGCATTTCAATCATGACTGCAACATAGCAGAGGCACTGTAGTAGTAGCAGCAGTACAGCATGAACACTGAAGCAGTGACTGCAAAATAACAAGATCACTAATGCAGTGACTGCAACATAACTGGATCACTAATACACTGACTGCACCAAAACAAGATCACTAATGCACTGACTGTAACATAAGAGTAGAATTTTAGCATTGACTATAACACAGCAGGACCCCCTGCAGCAGGAAGTATAACAGAAGGACCACTGTTGTAGTGACTATAATAAGAGAACTGTAGTAGTGATTAAAATACAGCAAGAGCACAGCACCAGCAACTGTAACAATACAGCAGGTGCTGGTATGTATCTTTGTATGAGATATTTTGAAATACTGACAGTACG
Source organism: Protopterus annectens (assembly GCF_019279795.1). Classification (NCBI taxonomy): domain Eukaryota; kingdom Metazoa; phylum Chordata; order Ceratodontiformes; family Protopteridae; genus Protopterus; species Protopterus annectens. The sequence continues at coordinate 995,225,751 of NC_056746.1, read as the reverse complement.
TGAAGCTGTTCACTTTAGAAAAGAAAACTCACGCAGCTGTTTTATTTCAATGATTGAATCATTCTATATGTACATCCCATAGTCCCAGTGGCATGACTCTGGACCACAAATTGTGCAAATGCTACTTATCTTGGTGTTTCAACTTTTTAAGTTTTAAAGTAGGAAAACGCACTACTGTGCATGTGTGTGTGCATGTGTGCATATCAACGTGTGTTTATGTTAGTGTGTTTGCATGTCAGTATACATTTAGCATGTGGCAATCAATAATTATTTTCTAATACTTATGTGTGCAGAGGAAAACAATAAAAACGTCTCACAAGTAATGCTGTAATACACAGTCTGGTCTCAAAAGCTGACTGTTGTATAAAGCTAAGCAGACTTCATTATGTATTGCCAAGTGAAATTTCAAGTGATAGAGAGTACAATCCAGTGAAAATCTAAGGTATTTCGGAAAATAAGCTTTAACATAAATATCATCCCACTGTGATTCTAAAATGTCACATCACTCTGTTTGTTACCCTGATTTGATTTTTAGCACATCTAAACCAAACAGAGTTTGACAATATTTGTGTAGTGAAAACATTTTTAGAAGGGCAATGCAAATAACCTAAGAGCTGAAATCAGCAAACTTCACTAAATTATATGTCATTAAAACAATAAAATGCTTAAAAAAACCCTGCAATGATTTGACTGAAATAAAAAAGCAAGTTGCTATATCAGTGGATGCAGTGATTAAACATTAACTCCTGAGGCCTCCACCCCCCCTCACTGGGAGTATAGGCCTTGTAGTTAGCAAATCCCTTCAGTGGAGTGTTTGGAATTAGTAAAAGAGATCGAGAGGACAGCAAAGGTTGTGTCTGACTTAGAGGCCAACAACCTCCGACAGGGATCATTGCAACCTGCTGGTGTTTACTGATGATAATGCGTCTCTCTAAAGCTCTGATAGACATGGATATGGCAGACTACAGCGAAGCTTTGGACCCAGCCTATACCACACTGGAATTTGAAAATATGCAAGTACTAACCATGGGCAGTGGTAAGTTAAAACTTATCTACGTAAAAGGTACACTGGACTTTGAGTTCCCTGAAGACTACTTAAAACAAAACTTTTCGAGACTTCAGAACTTGATTAAGATACCAGTCTAACAGGCATCTGAACTCCACCAATGGAATTAGATAGGTATTGGGGACAATGTATCCTAGTTAACATGCTGACATTTATGTGGCATGTTTATCCTGAGCTGTCACTGATACATGGACACCATTACAAGCCAGTGTACAGCTGCATGTAAACCTTGATTAAGGTGCTATAGGCTCTACAATGATAAAGAAAGTTTTACTATAAACATTTTTAATAGCCAAAATGTGTTTTCTTTGAGGTTTACTACAAAGGATCTATTATGTTCTGTTGTGGTAATTTTTTGTTTTCTGGAATACAAAAGTGGCAGGAACTCGTTTTTTTGGCAGTAAGACTTCTACATTAATAAGCCTTGTAAATACTAATTCATTCTACCTTTATTACTTGCATAATAATATTTTAAATGATTTCAGATGGTTTAGTAATAATAAAAAATAATAACAACAACAATAATAATAATAATAATAACATAAACAGGTAAGTAGAAATCCATAAATATCTTAACTGAGAAAACAATTCCATTGCCAATATCCTGCCACATCAATGTTTAGAAAGTACTGCAAGCATCTGTAGAACCTGTATCTCACATACAAGACAGAAATATTATAATTAAACAAGGCTATGCCAGTGTCAGGTAGATGTGCAAACACACTCCTGTCACATACCTCTCAACTGTCCAGATTTTTGACTAATATTTTTACTCTGTTCCTCATAGAATTTGTGGTTTTATGGCAAATCACTGAGGAATTAAGTCACTAAGTAATAACAGCTATTTCAGTTTCCGACTTGATATCCTTCAGAAAATGCATGCTATTACAAAACCTTTTATTCTAAAATCTGTCCCTATTTTTGTTTTTGTCCAGATTTCTCGAGCTAAGAGTTTGAGAGCTCTGACGGTGGTATATTCAGGAATGCTGAACAAGGATGCTTATGAGCAGCATGTTCATAAAATCATCTGTGGCTACACTTGTAAACTAGGAATGGGAGGGGGGCATAGCTGTCATCTTTCCAAATTTTCACAGAATGTCCAGATTTTTTTCCATATATTTTTTGTCTGTTCTTCATAAAATGTATGGTTTTCAGGCAAATTACTGAGGATTGTAATCACTAAACAATGACAGACATTTGAGTTATGGACTTTGTTTCCTCCAGAAAATGCATGCTAACACATATCCTGTTATTTTAGCAACGTTTTAAGTTTGTAAGAGCAATATTTAAAATCTGGCCATATTTTTGGGCCCTTGTCCCCCAATTATTTTTGGCTTTGTCCAGGTTTCTTGTACTAAGTAATTGAGAGGTAAAGAGGGAGAAGAGATGGTGGCTGGCTTTTGGGACAGTCACTGGGGTGATTATGAGTAATATTGTTTGCTCCCAGATAGCATCATTACAAAGGAACTTAACACCACAAAAAACAAACACAAACCAAAATATAAATACTGCAAACAATGGAGGCACATAGAAACAGACACTTTAATAGTAATTCTGAGTGCTAGAAGAAGTCAGATATTCATTGACGAAAGCGTTCAGATTTGCTATTAAGTGTCTGTTTCTACGGGCATCCATTGTTTCCAGTATTTATCATTACAAAGGAGTATTCTTTCTCCTGGTTTTCACTTTTTATATGTATATTTTCTCCAGACAAATAATTGGTCTAAAGAAAATTATGTACCTTTTTCTGAAAATAACAAGGTATTTTAGCACATCGTCTGTTTTCATGTGTGGGTATTTTTACTGAGTGGCCACTGCAGCTAATTAGAAAGAAGGTATGTCAGGTCAGTTATAGATATAACACATTCTCAGATGTTTAGCTTTTACCTGGAAAACATGGATCTACTTTAATCATAAGGAGACATGAATTATAATTCTCAGAAGAGATGCATTTCACTTTCCAAGATCAGAGCTTTAATTTCTCACAGACATGCTGTAGATCATGACATGCTTACACCCCTAATTATGAGCACAGCACAAAATGCTTTGTGCTTGTACAAATGCCTTCTGGAAAAAAAAGGAGCAGTTAAAGTAAACTTAAACAAAGTCATTAATTAACTCCATTTCTTGGTTGCTTCATGCCTGCTTTATTTAACATAGATTAGTTACAAGCATCTTTGGATGACACTCAGACTGACATGATCTACATTTCTATCTTCAGGGAAAACATTTATTTAATAAAAAATGTCTGCATGTTGTTTTACAGTTTAGGCTCACATAGTGCTAGCGTCTGTCACTTTTTAACTAGGATTTAGCTATAGTTTAGGGACACCACAGATGCTTTTCAGGCTAAGGTGCTTTAAATCCTAGAGTTTCAAGTGCATAGTTTGGAAAATACAGTTTACTTCTGATGAAGTAACCAGAGAAAGGAGAAAGGGACATACTTGAATTTAAACAAAATACTAATTTTCTCTGAATAATGACAACCACGGAGCTGATTATCATTTTGGCAACGGGCGTGAACAGTTCAGCACCCCATGGGGCATGTCCAGGCATAACATATGTTTTTCACCTGCTTCTATACTCACACTCTTGTGATTGGTGAACATTACCTTCACTACGAAATTTTCAGACTTTTGTTCCTGACCCACAATTTACTGACATCTGCCTTAAATGGAGAAGCACAATGACTCTGGCCATTACTGGGTCAACTTTATGAAGGTAATTTGTTTATATCTCTACAATGGCTCATTAAAACTTTTTTAACACCTTTATTAAATTATCGCTTAAAGACATAGACAAACATACATTAGCAGAAATGAAAACAAACCGTTTTAACATGTTTCCATTTAAATACAATATACATCACATATATTTTCTTTGCTACTATAATCAGTCCAACATTACAAAAAAATTGCTGAATTCCTGCCTTCACTTAAACCTCACTTCTACTCCTCCTCCTGAACATTGTTATGCATGTGTTGTCCCCACAGTTGCCATTTACTTCTATGTAATTTTCTCTTTCCTTTTCTAAAGATGTCACTTCCATTTCTTTTATCACTTTCATAATAATCAGTACCTCAAATACAGTCGGTGTAGATTTGACTTCCATTTTCTAGTAATTGCTTTTTTGGCAGCCAACAGAATTAAACTTAATAAGGCAATTCAGATCCTGTAACCCAGCTCAAAAGATCAATTGTCTTCCTTACAGTCATTTGCTCACCCAATATTTCTGATAGAATACAGTGCAGGAAATCCCTAAAATCTGCCAACTCATTACACTCCAAAACATAAGTTCCCAGTTATCTCTTTCTTCTCCATCAATTAACACATATACTTTGAGATTCACTGGCTACAGAGTACATAAGTAATGTTCCTCTTGTCATACACAGAATGCTTTTACCATAGTATGGTGCTGCATTACTCAAAGGCTCATGGTTGGGTAAATCACCATACATTCTGTGAAATATTACTTTACTTCTAATTCTGTCTAGTTCAGCCGTGATCCCTAGGTCATGCAGAGAGCACCTGTTATATCTCTAGAACAGTTACACTGTGTTGCCACCGCACAGGTAGTGCACTTTTGACACATTTAGGTTTCTCGATAAGCCTCTCTGATGGTAACAGTGACTAAACTGGGTTTCCTTAAAATTTGTTCCACTGTTTAAAGTTGTAAGGTTACAGAATAATGTGTGCACACTCATGCACACCCACTTACTTACACACACAAACACACACACACACACACACACACACACACACACACACTTACATATGTACGTGCATACATACACACATACACACACCACATTCACAGATACACACACACACACACACACACACACACACACACACACACACACACACACACACACACACACACACACACACACACCTAAGTCTACTTAAGTAGAGGTGTGGAAAAGTGGAATTATGTTGTTTTCCTGAAAGACAGCCAGTCATCAGTGGTGCTCAGTGCTTCTCTTCCACCCCCTGTTGCATCTCAAATGTTAATCTAAAGTTTAGCTTCTGGTACCATTAATTGGCACTGTTTCACTCAAGAAGCAAGTTCTGTAACTATACTATACTTCTCAACTGTCCAGCCTTATATTTTTGGTGTATTCCTTATATATATATATATATATATATATATATATGTGTGTGTGTGTTTGTTTGTGTCTTTCGGCTTTTCCCGGTTAGGGGTTGCCACAGCGGAATTCCGGTCCGCTAATGATTGGCAGTTGATTTTTACGTACCGGCTTGCCAGGCCTGATGCACAACCTTCAACGAAGGTACTCCCATTCACGCATGTCTCCACGCAGAAGACACTCTAGCTGAGAATTGAACCGGACAGCGTCTTACTGTGAGGCGACAACGCTACCGCAGCACCATCGCGGGATTATTATTTATTTTTTTTTTGGCAAATCACTGAAGTCACTAAATAATGACAGACGTTTGAGTTTTAGACTTTATACCGTTCAGAAAATACATGATAATGCAAGACCTATTATTCTGTCAACTTTCGAAGTTTATAAGTGCAATATTTAGAAATTGTACCTGTTTTTTGGGCCTCCTCCCTCCCTCAATTACTTTTGGCTTTGTGTAAGATTCTTGCTCATGAGTGCTGACAGGTAATAAAGAGCATTTTTATTAATACCTCCTTTGCTATGTAGCAAAACAGACAACCTAAGAGCTTTGCAGTGGTGACTGCCAGACAAATTATTTCAGGGATATTATCTCTTTTGTGAAAAGTAAATATTTAGAAACAAGAACAAATCTGTTTCATTACCAATCAGTAATCTCTAAGATAGGCTTTCTGCTTAAGTATATAATCAAATGCTCAAGTCATGGGTTTTTCTTGTAGAACTTCTTTTAGTCTAGTAAATAAATAATGACATTATTCATTTG